>NC_068293.1:39075440-39238519 GCF_025860055.1 Xyrauchen texanus | reverse complement strand
AGATTTTGCTCTTTTATTCACCAAAGTGGCATTCAACTGATCACAAAGTATAGTCAGGACATTAATAATGTGAAAAAGTACTATTACAATTTGAAAAAGTTTCATAACTTCTTAATCTACTTCAATGAGTTCTCATAAAAAAATCCTCCACGTGCAGTAATGACAGTTTTGCAGATCCTTTGCATTCGGTTTGTCCAGATACTCAGGTGGCACTTGTCTTGTCAGACACTTCTCACGCACCTTACAGTCTAGCTGACCCCACAAAACCTCAATGAGGTTGAGATCCATAACACTCTTTTCCAATTATCTGTTGTCCAATGTCTGTGTTTCTTTGCCCACACTAATCTTTTTGATTTTCTGTTTCAAAAGTGGCTTTTTCTTTGCAATTCTTCCCATAAGGCCTGCACCCCTGAGTCTTCTCTTTACTGTTGTACATGAAACTGGTGTTGAGCGGGTAGAATTCAATGAAGCTGTCAGCGGAGGACATGTGAGGCGTCTATTTCTCAAACTAGAGACTCCGATGTAGTTGTACATCTGGTCTTCCACATCTCTTTCTGTCCTTATAATAAGCTTCATTTAACAAGCCAAACAGTTTCAACTGTGTTTGATATAATGGCAAGTGATTTTCTAGCACCAAATTAGCAATTTAGCATGATTACTCAAGGATAAAGTGTTGGAGTGATGGCTGCTGGAAATGGGGTCTGTCTAGATTTGATCATAAATTACTTTTTTCAAATAATGATGGTGTTGTTTTTTTACATCAGTAATGTCCTGACTATACTTTGTGATTAGTTGAATACCACTTTGGTGAATACAAGTACCAATTTCCTTCCAAAAACAGCAAAATCTGTACAGTATTCCAAACTTTTGGCCGCCAGTATACATTTCAAGTAGCCCAATGTCACAACTCTAAAACGTAAATAAGCTTGCCAGGCATTTTGCCAATCCATACCCTTTCGCTTCGCTCTAAATGGCAAAGCACATTAAGATGCCATTCTTTCATCTTGCACACTGGGAGAAGTGCCACATTTTTGTCCTGATACGGCTTGAGCCTGGCTTCATTCACTACAAACAACACAATTCTGGATGAGCAAAAAAGAGCCTGATTCTACAACCTACAAAAAATTAGAATATAAAAAAGTGTCCTGAGTGCCAACAGCCGCACTGAGAGGTGTAACATGGTGAGAAGTCTGCAGATGTCGACGAGCTGTCATGCCATGCCACCATTGATGAGGAGCGTGAGAAAGGAGAGCGAGGCAACATCACTCTTCGCAGCCTACACTGTATTTAATCCCACTTTATCCAAGAGAGCCGAGCTGTCAGATCTGGAGTTGGATGACACAAAAGGAGAGCAAACATGAGGCTTTAGATACATTTTAATGACCATTTAACAAGTCGCTGGTCTAGGGCTCACAAAGACACACTTATTCATTAAAAGCCTCCCCCTTGAAGAGGGGAAACCCTGAGACGTGGTTAACTTAAGTATACAGCTTCCTTTCAGCTCAGTGAACACATACTTGTGTTTTAAAAAAGGAATTTTTTTTGCACACGGGATTGGACAGCTGGGAATAAACCGCACAGTAAATATAAACAATAGGAACTGTTCAATCATGTAAAACAACGCCTGTTTGAGTGACATGAGCCCTATTGAGGAAGTCTTTGCATGTGGCCTCCTGATAAACAAATAATTTACCTCACATGCCCCACAAATGAGGGGGAGAAAACATTTGTGTTTGTCTAAATATATCAAGTACATGTTCCTAATTAGGCTAAATGTTGACAGTATGACTGCACTGTAATACTATCCACTTTTCCTGTCATGTTTTTAAAAATGATCAAAGATTTTATTTTTTCAAAAGAAGGGTGAAATTAGGAAGACATGTTTATATGATGCATTCAGTAACTGGAATGAATTATTCAATTTGTGCTGCAACTCAACTAACAAAATATAAGTTTTGCATGAAATTTAGTGGTGTAATATGGTAAAATCCACCTATAATGACTTTCTAAGGCAAATAAAAATAATTTGTGCAGTGGGATCCAAAAGTCTGAGACCATACTGAAAATCTGAGATTTTTTATTCATTTATTTTTGTTTAACATGGAAATTAGTGCTATAAAAATGTAAATAATTATTATGATGATTGTTATTATTACATATACCACAGTTAGTTCCGGTCCTCGAATCTGATTGGACGAGAGACGTTCCATGAGCACTGATGGTGTGACAGCATCAGCACTTAGATGCTTCACTGTGTGTATCACTCCGCTTATGTTTGTGCTGTTCTAAACTTAAGTGTAAGCGTAGTGCATATGTATTAGAGTTTACATTTACATTTACATTTATGCATTTGGCAGACGCTTTTATCCAAAGTGCCTTACAGTGCACTTATTACAGGGACAATCCCCCCAGAGCAACCTGGAGTTAAGTGCCTTGCTCAAGGACACAATGGTGGTGGCTGTGGGGATCAAACCAGCAACCTTCTGATTACCAGTTATGTGCTTTAGCCCACTATGCCACCACCACTCCGTATAGGAGTTACTGTCTTTATTTTTGAAATTACATATGTTAGCCAGCAGGTGGTGGCAAAAGATAATTTTTGTGTGTAATATGAGCCAGTTGGTGAAGTAAAGTGAATCCGTTAGTCATTGTTTACAAAGAACAGTGCTCTGTGAGTTTCCACATTGGATATATACTGTTTAAAATGGCGAATGACATTTGCGCACCGGCTACCCCGAAATAGAGAGGAATACCCAGCTTGGACATCTATATTCACTGAGAAAGCTGACCTTCAGAAAGCTGACAGCATCTCTGATTGGGTGTGACAACAGGTGATCAAACACGCTCCATCTCTCTCTCTCTCTCTCACACTCACACATACACATACACACACACACACACACACACACACACACACACACACACACACACACACACACACACACACACACACAAACACACATCCAATGACTTGTTAGAAACAGCACAAGCCATGATACTATTTCTGAAGTGAACTTTTTGACAGATTCTGATCGGTCGTGTAATAAAGTAGTTCCATGCACAAATGCGTTTTTATGACCGTACTCAGTTTTCCACATTTTTAAAAATTTACTTGTTCATTGAACTGTTGTATATAATCAATATCACACTCGCAATCGTGCTATATGGCCCTATATCAGCACCACACTGCAGTGCTGATGTAGGGCCATATAGCACTCTTGCTTATGTGATATTGCTTAATTATTTTAGTTTTTGGTATTATTTGCAGAAAGTTTAAGGATTTTGACAAATTTAGAAACTAAAAACTTTATACTGTGAAATTAAGAAATATTTCAGATTTCTTAGGCACTTAGCAAATTTTCTGATAAGTGCATGCTGTCATTAAAGCAAATGGGCAATGTACCCAATACTATGACACTGGAATTAGTCTATTTTTCTCATGCTAATAATATAATTTGTAATGAAAAATGTTTTACCTAAGTGCAAAACAATGCAAAATAGACACATTTTCAAAAGTGATCTACTGCTAATGTTAGTGTATGGTTACCATATTTTTTTCAAGTTATATTTTGCAGAATCTTATTTATTATTATTATTTGCAGAAAATATTTTTTCATTATTTTCATGTCATTTCATTATAGGCTATCTTATGGTCAAATATTTTTTCCATAAACGTTGCAATGACATTTTTTATAGACAACAACGACTGCCATTTGTTCACTGCATTCTTACCACTTGTATTCCAGATGGCATTGGTCTGATTCTTATATCCATTCTTCATGCATTCATCAACGTATGACTTGGGGTCACAGCCCGACATGAGAATCTCTCTGAGCAGGGCGATGTAAGCGATGGCCAGTCTTAGGGTGTCTATTTTGGAGAGTCGTTTCTCGTAGGGGAACGTGGGCACGTGGCAGCGCAGCTCCTCGAATCCAGAATTGATGCTCAGCATCCGCTTCCTCTCCCGGATGTTGGCGGCGTGGCGCTGCACCTTGTACGGGTGATGATGGACCGCCAAGCGACGCTGCCGCTGCTGCTGTCTGCGCTTGGTGATCTCATGAGGTTCATTATCCACCAAGGAGCTGTCCACTTCAGCACCGGCCTCCAACTGCGGCGACTGCGAGTCCAAATCAGTGAAGGTCAACTGCGCCTCGGGGAACACGGACTGGCATCCGAAAGAGGACCACGGCGACAACTGTGCCGTCGTGGCGCTGCAGTCAAAGAGCAACGTGTCCAGCTGAGACTGGAACTGGTAGTTGGGGTCCATTTGGCCCCAGAGAGCAAAATCTGTTGCAGCATCTTGATCAAAATCAATAAATAAGTCCTCCATTTTACTTTCAAAAGTGCCTAATATAGTGCGTAAATGGTAGGAGGATTCGGATTGCTGCAACAGTGCGTAAAAACTGACCGGCCTTATATTTCCTTCCCGTGGAGTGCGTCCTGCGGATTAAATAGCTCCAGGTCTCGCCGCGGGGTGCCTGTCCTCATTCAAAAGGTTTAAAAGGAGCTCATTAGGACGCGTGCCGCCTCCTAATGACTCTTTCATTGCCATTTGAAAAGCATTTGATGGAAACGGTTGATGTTCAGTACACTTACACGTCTAATCATAAAGTTAAGCTGATTCGGTTCAAGCAGTGTACTAATATTACTGCACCAACAGAGACGGCCTCAAGTATTTGCTGTGCATAAATTAAATGGCTACAGTCGTTTATTCATTTGGGACACAGGGGGTGGCCAAAATCCGAATCACCTGACTCACCCTTGTGCTCACCTATGATTTATTAAATCACAAAGGAAAAATATCTCAATAAGTGGTGTCACATCTGTCCACTGCAAAATTATATATTTACTTTCATAAGCCATATCATAAAAAAAAAAAGAAACATGAAGACAGTCATATAGAATTATGCAAGGGTCAAATTGTGGTTAGATGTAACATAACACCATTAATTATTACAATGGCTTTTAATGATCTAACCACCATGGACACACGACCGTCCAAGGGTTAAACCCGCAATTTGGTGTTGAGGATTAGAAAACATTTTTGTTGAAAATACTATAAGCAAAGAATCCTGCATTTTGCAAGGTATGATGTACATTTTGTCACACTGTAAAAAAATCCTGTTGTTTTTACAAAAAAATAAATAAAAAATGGCAGCTGTGGTTGCCAGAATAGGCTACTTATGTAAAAAAAAATACAGTAAAAATGTAAACAACTTTACAGGACAACTGTATTTAAAAATGGTTGTAATTTACATGATCATGCTGGCACTGAAAAAAAAAGAAAAAAAAAAGATTATTTTAAATTTACAGTCAAACAATGTCATAAACTTGATATTAGTCTTCTGAAACTGTAAAAATCAGCTTTTTACTTTATAAGATATTTGTTAATCACCGCAGTAACTACAGAAATGCTACATGTAGAGACAGCGCACGGTGTTGCTCACACAAACACTAAATAGCATCAGGGTAACACACGTGAGATTACAGTAATGCAGTAAAGTGTACGTAACTGATATTACAAATAAGATGAAACATTACTATTCCCATAAAATATAATGAAATGTAATGGGTCAGGCATGGAATTCTGGGAATGCCCGATTACGTTTTTTTTAACTGTAATTTTAACAATAATTTACTGTAAAAAGAACATGTACTCTCTTGTTAAATATAATGTAAATTTTTACCATTAATTATACAGAAAAATCGTACTTTTTCATCTAAAAAATTAAAAATTTCATTGTAAAAACTACTGTATTGTCTTTTAAAATATATTAAAACATTTTACTTTATATATTACCGTTAATATTCATTAATCAATTAACATTTTATTACTGTAGCATTTTACTGTTAAAATTACAGAAATGTTATTACAGTGCAGCAATTAAACGTATTAAACCATATAAGAAAATCAAACAATTAAAATCAACAAGCTTATTGAATAATTACAAAATAATTAAAATATTAAAAAATGTAGGCTAATAAACATAACTACAAAATGAAACTTAACATTTTTTAAATCAAATAATTACAAAATAACTATTAAAAATATCAACAATCAAACTTAAACAATTAATAACAATAAAAATAATACTTAAAAAAACATCCTGTCTTAAAACTTTAGCCTGCTCTGTTATTTCCATGTCATTGAAAACATGCATGTTCTACAGGTAATTGAATTGCTTACAAAAACAACCCAGGCAGCATGAAAACACTTTTTGTAACCTCTTTACCTCTTAATAACATATAGATTCCATTAGGGTCCCATATCATTCACGGGGAGAGGGTCCTATATTAGGCATGATAAGCGCTTTCTTTGAAGGAATTAAGGGACGTTGTCTAATTCATCTTTCTATAGATTTCGTTTGTGTGCCTCTCAGTGAGCCCAATGCCTGTTTCAACAGCTGTGACCGGCAGGTAAAGACAGTAACAAGAACAATGTTATTATTATTATTATTATTATTATATACATATATGTATATATATATATATATATATATATATATATATATATATATATATATATATATATATATTGAGAAATGACGATCTGGGCCTTGCGGTTAATATCAAATGTAAACTGTGGAATCATTTATAAGTCCTATAATTTTGCCTGCCTATAATTGACGTAATTGACCTGTCATGTTTTTAAAAAACTGACTGTGACCAGGCACACAAGAGTAAAAAGTCTATTCAAAGCTTTCCTTACATCAAATTACAATAATTACGTGTATTTAACAAGCCAGCAATGTTATGTTTTTATAACCTGTTTCATATAAGTTACTTGATTATGGACAGGAATTAAATTGGTAAAAAAGTGAAGGAGGAGGATTGATTTGAATTGTCTTTTATCTTAACCACTTCATTAAGGGCCTACATTGAAATGTTCCTTTACACATTTCAGCACAACACAGAGCTTAAGAGTCCACACTCCACTCCACTGCATAACACAAAAGCACAATCATGTTGTAATCAAAAGCTGTTTTGGCATCCAGAAACACTATTAAACACTATCTTTTTATTTCAGTCTAATCAGGGATTATAAAGGAATACTCTGTTGAGAAGTGAAGTGGATACTGAGGCAAGGCTTGTCAGAACCTTCTGCTCTGCAGACAGCAGGGCAGCCTGACACTGAAGAATACTGCTGTCAAATGCAGAGGATCAGGCCATTCTCCGCACCAGAACAATACACTCCACTACTTATTTATACTTGGAAAGACCACAAAGACCTTCAGAGAGCCGGTAAATCTACAGTCAGCCTTTGCGCAACACTGAAATGGAGGTAATTCTAGAATGAAAATCTGTACTGATTTAATTCAGGACACCGGATTGGCTCGTGTGACCCTTGAGTCAGAGCACTTCCACTGAAAACACAATGCACGAAACCATCTGTTTATGATTAGTCTCAGTTGTCTCATCTTGGAAGTTTTGTTTTATTTATTTTTTTACATTAGAAAGACAAGAAATATGTCATTTTTGAAATCCACAATTAAAAGCACAATCACTTGTCTCCTCCAAATGTCCAGTTTGGGGTTCGTATACCCAAGGGTCATTTAAATAGCTCTAAAAAAATATCCCACTGGTTACATTTGTGACCTAAATTTAGTTTTAAACTGAAAGGGTCTAAAAAGCGTTGTTGATGTATTTTATAAAGAACGTCAACTTTAAATGGAAGTGCAGACTGTCTTGATTTGTATATATATTGTTTGGTGCAAATATGAATGAATGTAACATTTATATAGCGCTTTTCTGACACTACACTCAGAGCGCTTTACATGCTCAACCACCACCAGTGTGCAGCATCCACCTGGCTGATACGACGGCAGACATAGTGCACCAGTATGCGCACCACACACCAGCTGTTGGTGGAGAGGAGAGAGTAGAGTGATATAGCCAATTCACGGATGGGGATTATTAGGAGCCCATGATTGAGAAGGGTAAATGGGGGGTGTGGCCAGGGTTACACCCCTACTCTTCACGAGAAGTGTCCTGGGATTTTAAATGTCCACAGAGAGTCAGGACCTCTGTTTAAGGTCTCACCTGAAAGGCGGTGCCTTTTTTACAGTATAGTGTCCTTTTCACTATACTGGGGCATTACAACCCACACAGACTTCAGGGTGAGCACCCCCTACTGGCCTCACTAACACCTTTCCAACAGCAACCTTAGTTTCCCCCAGGAGACCTCCCATACTGGTACTGACCAGGCACAGCTCTGCTTAGCTTCAGTGGGTAACCAGGCGAGAGCAGCAGGGTGATAGGGCATTCGGCCTAAATGGTCACATGACCAGAGCCATTTTATTCCTTTGAACCCCTCTGAAAGATGATGTCTGTGCCAAAGCTCCATAAATGGAAGCAAGTAACATCTGTTTTAATACAGATAAAACTACCATATTGGGTACACATTTAAAGGGTCTTTTGTTGATTTATTAATAAGAAGGTTCTGGCACAGGAAAAGTAAATATGTAAGTGACCAGTGGGAAAACATTAAGTCCCTGATTGATAAGTATTATTACAATAAATAAAACAAAGAGCAATGAAAAATAAATGCACTTATTCTTGGTTTATTGTTTCCTTTTCAAAATCGTCTGTTAGTAGAAAAAAAAATTGTTTACATTCATTGTTTACATTTTTCTGTTGGGTCTAGTTGAGCAACTCCGCAAAATTTGACTGTGTAGTTTCAAACTGGTTAAAATTGTAAAAGCACATACATTTACTAACTTAAAATATATATTTAAATAAATGTAAAAGAAAGAAAGAATGTATTTAAAGGGGGAAAAGAGCTTAATTTCGAAATAACTATCTTTAAAAACATTAAAGACAATCTCAATAGAACATGGGGTGTAAAAGAAATAGCTAGAGAAAGTCTGTCATAACACATTTGTTTTAGCATTAATAATCTTGCCTTTTGCCAATAGCAGTTGTACAGTAAGTTTTGTGTAAATATACAGTTTTGAGCTTGGTTAAATACTTGCATTGGATAAGCCCACTGTTTAGTGGTTTGCAACTTTTGGCAGCGACGTTGCATGCACCAAAATAATGAAATAGATCTAATAGCTTATTATTCAGTTATCACTGAAAACTGAAACATGTGCTTCCCCTCTTTTGAAAAGAACCTTCAACCCTCAATGGTTAATGGTCTGCACTTATATAGCACCTTTTTTAACCTTAGCGGTTACCAAAGCACTTTACACTGTGTCCCATTCACCCATTCACACACACACAGACACAGACACACTCATACACCAATGACAGCAGAGCTGCCATGCAAGGCGCTAGCCTGCCATTGAGGGGCAACTTTCAGTGTCTTGCCTAAGGACACTTCGGCATGTGGAGTCATGTGGGCTGGGAATCGAACTGCCAACCCTGCGATTGGTGGTTGACCCGCTCTAGGAGCCACAGCAGCCCAATAGGCCCACCAATTCTTTTGGAGGCCCACCCAAACAGCATATCTTGTCTATGCCCCTGAATCCATGTACTGAGCCATGGCATCACTCAGCTTATATTTTTCAATAGAGGGAAAATGCACACTAAGTATGTTATCAGTCATATCAGTGCGGTGACTTTGCGGTCAGTGCAAGTGCTCCGGAAAAAGCCCAAACAAATAAAGAATAATGTGCACTCTGAGTGCGGGTTATTGCAACTTTTTAGTTACCTTACCAGATAACAAAAGTAACAAAAACCACTTTTGTGCTCAAATAATGGTGTTTGTTTCACTGCTGTAACCAAAAATTCACGGGCATTACTTGTATCTGATAATAGCTCTAAATTACAGTTTCAGTCATATGTCGGACATGCTCTACTGAGTTTATAGGGCATTAGATGGTGATGTCTGTTGATTGTTCCACACTGTTTACCACACTGTATGTAGGCCAATTAAATGCTTTTGAACTCTCCTCTTGGGCCACAGTCAGCTTGGATTGGTGCAATGTATTTGCTTGCATCCACTTTTGTTTTTCATTGCACGGCTTGGCAAAGATCACAATAACTAGCCATTCAATGTGTGGATGCTATGTAATTGAGATAAAGTCATCTTAAAATCTCCACTATCTCCCTTGCTAATACGCCATACTGTTTGGCTATTGCAGCAAGCTAAACAGACCATTACAACTCATTCTGAGTTGTCTACTAAAGTCTCTGGTTTGGTGAATGCTTGAGTAAAATATTTACAGTATGGGATCTGGTCAAGAACTGCCTACTTAGACAGGAAGACACCATCAGACCGACATGTAAAGTGACCAACCAAGGGTGAAAATAAAGTACAATGTACTACTATGTACAGACTATTTCACAGACACAACATACAGTATCGCATAATACAGAGTTTTGCCCGTGGATAGGAAGAAAGTTACAACAAACAATACTCTGAATATCTTTTAAAGAACGGATGCCACTGCAAACTTTTTCAATCAAGAAGTGCTTTGTATGCATCAGATGCTGCATTCCATTAAACTCAGAAATAGTATGCCATTTGAAGCCAGACTTCCAACTTGAAAATCTGCAACTCTGATGAACATGGCAGCACTCAGGGAGATGGTAAACATTCACTTTTAAGCAAATAAAAATGCATCAATGCAATCGATTTATTTCCTTATACGCCTTCTTCTGAGCGTCAGACATTGGGGCTCCTTTATGGTCAGAGGTTGGAGATTTCAATTAAAAATATTCCATTAAATTCATTAAAATTAGTTAATACATTAGGTATCATAAACAAACAATTAACAATATATTTTAACAGCATTTATTAATCTTTTTCACTGTTAGCTGATAAAAATACAATTGTTTATTGTTAGTTCATAGTGCAGCAACTAATGACAACAAATGCAACCATTTATTTTGTTATCATATGCTGAAGTTAACATTAACCATGATTAATAAGTGCTTTTAAAGTATTGTTCATTGTTAGTTCATGTTAACTAATGTAGTTAACTAACATTTACAAATACCATCTTAAAGTGTTATTGAATGTCCCACATTTGACATAGTAATGCAGCATAAGTAAAAGGAAATAAAATAGAAATGATGCAGCTATTTCAGTCATTTGTTGGTTAAAGTGGGCACAGTGCCTTAAAAATCAAGATCAAAGTGTCCTTCCAAAACTATGACATAAATGCAGTGGAAGTCCCTATAGATTCAACATGACTGCTCCATGACGCAGCATAAATAGCTAAAAGGAGTGTTGACTAAATCGAATTGTAAATTTAGTTAAACTCTGAAGTCTGACTGCATTTGTAGGCATCCTATGAATTTTTGAGTAAAGATATTTTGGTCAAAGCATTTGACTTTAGAACTGTTTGGCATATGTTTTGCACTTGTTTGAAGATCCAGTGCAAGTATTTGATTCATTCTGTCTCAACGTCTTGCATCATATTAGCAATGCAAACTAGCTGATTATCCGAGTCATTTGTTTGTGCTACATACAGTATATGTGTGTTTGGCCGGTTGGATCAGCATCTTATTCTGCACAAATAAACAAAATGTCTAAACAATCAGAGTGCCTCCTTAGATTCCAGGTGCACATTTCAGTTTATTGGGTTCAGAGGGAGCGGGGAAACAGCAGCTCTGTTTTACAGTCTAGAGTGTTATAGCCTTGATATCAAAAGCAGGGATGGTTTAACCATATAATTAGAGCATGCTGGGAGCCTATGAGATGTGTATCAGTTTGATTTTTCGTTAATCAGTTTGACCAATATTCACATTATTCCACTTAATCAGTTTATTATTATTATCATTATTATTATTAATAATAATAATTATTATTATTTAATCGTTTTTATTCTGAAGTATCAGGTTTACTGATAAATGGCACCATTTGGGACAATAAAGAATATTACCTATAAAAACAACATTACATCACTATGTGTTTATATAGTAACAACAGTGTTCAGAGGTTAAGTACATCTTAAGTGTATTGTTTGCATTGATTACTTAAACACCATTTTTTTAAAGTGAGAAAAGAATAGCATTTTTAACGTAACATTTATTATTAATTATTAATAATAATAATATATTATTCCTAGATACAATATTGTAGGATTATTAATTTTAAAAAGTTTTATTAGAACAATTATATTTAAGATATTATAATGTAGTTATTATATAAATATATAATATAATAAGAACAAAAATTAAATTAAACATACAATTATAATCTTTAAGAATTATGTTATATAATAACAGTAATGATAATAATAATAATAATTGTTTTTATTGCTATAGTCAAATGCTTATTTAATTACTATTGCATATTGCAGAAAAACAAAAAAATATATATTAAAAAAAAAAAATCAGCTCTACATATCAATTATTGTACAAATAGTTTGTGATATTTACGTGATACAAATATTTGGCACAGCTCCTTAAAAAACAACATCAGTTGATCTTTAGTGCAGAGAAGAAGGTGCGGACCAGTGACGGACTCCACCACAGACTCTTCTTCTTATTAAAACTATAGGACACATTCCACACTTTTCCGGTCTTTTCCATCAGTACTGTCTGGAAAAGGCATCAGGCTTATAAAACCTTCTTGCATAAACAGTCCTTCTGTGGGCTGGGCAGGGACACAGGGCAGATGACAAAACATCAGCCATGACCTTAACAATCACATCAGTTCTGACAACCTCTGTCTCCGTACCAAAACCAAGAGAGATGCTACATAGTAAGAATTTGAAGGCATCATAGGCAGTTCCAAAAGGCAGGCAGTGTGATTATGCTGCTTTAAGGCCAAATTTAAAAGCAGCGTTGGATGTATAGACAATCTCATATTGTTTTGCGATTAATATTTGATTGCATCTTTGCGTGTCTTGTGCATTTGTACTGTGTGCTTTGTATGAGTATCACCAAAGTCCCTTCAAAGCACGTCAGGTCACTCACTGCCATGTTCCTAATGCCTCCGCCAGGCATTTATTTTCAATGGATAAAAGTCAACTTGTCAGCTTATCAACTTGAAGGGGGAAAGAGCAAAACCTCCAAACCTAATGGTCGAGATACCATTCCAATAACATTTTGCTTATCAAATCAGCATTACAAATCTGACAACAGTGGTTTAGTAAATTGTGCTTCTTTAGCTCAAATCAAACAAAAAATGCAAATTTTTAAGCTGATCTTGCTAATGCGCATGTGCATTCTTGAGTAAACTGACGCGATGTCTCAATCAAAAAGGTGATTAGCTCTTTTAGCTGTGAGGTGGTACCTCCATTCCTGTCTCAGGGTGAGTCTATGGAAGGGGGTGTTAATTGTTCCAGTAGATCTCCAATTCTTAAATGGCCTTGCAGTTCAGGGGTCAAAGCTCTCTGGATCTTGAGCATGTGTGGCTGAAGAATGAATCTGGCCAGATACTGAGCTCTTCACCCTATGCTAACGGTCTGAGGTGCTCTTATGTAAAGGATACTACTGTTGACAGGTCATATGTGAATGTTTAGATTCCACAATAGGATAAAGACTACAGGCTTCTTGTCCACTACACAGGTACGGCCAATACACCGATTTATCTTGAACACTCCCTGGATCTCAAGGGTCTCCATGTTAAGAATAAAGGGAACGTGTTAGTGCTATAATGAATGCTACTTTATGTTTTTCTTTCTGATTTTGTGAAGACTTACTTGTCTGTCATTTTTGGCTTTCTAGGAAGGCAATGGAAATCTGTAAATCAAGCTGCTTGATAAGATTCTGTTGGGCACAGGCCCTATCTATCCCAAGTCTATGTGTGCTGTTTTTATGGCAATATTTTACAGTGACATACGTAGTGAATTTTTTTGATGTTAAAATAAGTAAATGATTTATGAACTAACATGAACAATTGTAAAATGATTAGTTATCAATAACCAAGATTGATAAATGCTGTAAAAAATATTGTTTCAATACATTTTATGAATTTACTAATTTTAACTAATTGAACCTTATTGTGACAACATAACACAGAAAGTTGGCATGTTGTTTCAGAGAGTTTCAGTATCCTTGAATCTGCCACATTATGCCGACTTATGCCATCTCCTATCAGACACTTTTCATCAGCTCCAGCATGTTTACCTTCCCATGCGGAACAACTGGAAGCACTGCATTAGCAATGTGGGAGACCCTGGTTCGGACACTGCGTTGAAACCAAGAAGTATATCGCGTTCGCATACTCAGTGACAAGCGTGATTCATTTCCCCCTCTAACATTGCATTTTTACTCCTCTGATAGTTAGGTTTAGTTGTGGTAGTTGTGGTTGTGGGGTAGAGTTTAAGAAATATTTACTCTTTTTTACACCTGGTGAATGGAGCCCACATATTCCCATATGCCCTTCAACATGTACCACTTTCGCCACTGGGGGCAGTGTTTTGAAATTCATCAACACCTTTATGGCATTTGGTCATTTTTGACAAATATATTCTCCTAATTTAACAAAATACTTTTTCCTTTATCTGAGCAGTATAAGACTTAGTGACTTTTCCTCCATTTGCCATCTGAACACACACACACACACACACACACACACACACACACACACACACACACACACACACACACACACACACACACACACACACACACACACACAGGGCATCGATAGGTGGAGCTCTACAGCCATAATTTGTTCATTGTTGGCATTACAAATCATCTGTTGTTTTCCAGCTGATGACAGCAATCTGACACACTCACACACACGTTTGCAAATAACATTTTTACAATAGAAAGTTTGAAATTGCTAAATGTTTACTCTGATTCTTTTCTTTATACTCTAATTGAATTTCAGAATTTTGCAGTTTCTGTTTTCTGATGTTAATTTCCGTGACATTATTTTGAATATACTTTGAGTTATGTTTGAAATCAATTATTGGTGAAAAATGCTCGTTCTGTGTCTTTGTAACACCATGGTCAGGTTTGATTGCAAGCATAAAGACATTAACTGCAAATACTGACACTTCAAATTAAATGTAAAATAATAAACTTTAACAAATAATAGTTTGATAATGTCTCTATATATATCCAAATACATATATTGTGATAAAATATAAAAAATTAGGTTACAACAAGCCCACAGGCTTAAGGGTGGCTACAGCTTTGTACTGGCCGTTGCTGGCATGACGTTTTTCAAATCATGTTATTTATATATTTTTCACCAGATGGCAGCAATCTGCATCCAATTTAAGTCACATTCACATATTTTCTTTCTTTCATTTTCACCTTTTTATTCACCTTCCTGAAATTAGCTTATTTTTATATGCAAATGAATAGTAAAATTTAGAAATCTACATGTAAATAAGATCAAAAGGTGTCATTTTTCAATACCATAGGAGGGTTAATCGCAGACCGATTTTAGCTAAAGTAACCTACTGTTTCTGATTTCACCGAGATCAGTCTGACTGTGAAGTGTTACCTTTTGAATTGTTTTCTATATAAACATGCAGTAGACGGATTTGTGTCAAGTCCCGCAGTCTTTTAGCATCTTGCTTCATGAGTGCCGCATTTTAAAACAATGTGTCAAGCTACAATGTGTCAACATTTTCAAACATATCTCAAGACACTCATTCTGCTGTGTTGCGTTTAGCTGTTTTGGAACTCAAGAATGTGTCCTGTGTGAACAAGCCCTTTGAATTTCAAAAGATTACTCTTCATTTGAATTATCCACACAGAGAAATAACATTTAGTGGAAACATTAACAAATCGCCTAAGACCATGAAGTCCATGAAGTTATTTGCTTATTTGATCCCAAACACAATGATTAAATGACTCATTTCAGTGTTTAAAATGTTTGCTTCTTTGTCATGAATAATCATTGAATGAGTAACGCCCTCATGAGTCAGTGTATCTAAGATTTGTAAATCATGACTTGGTCCAGGAGGCTTTTATTATTTGTCATCTGTTTCAGGTGGAGCACCAAAAAAAAAAAACTATTATTATTATAGGCTGATTATAAGACAGTTTTGTCTATGATTGGATTGAGCACTAAAACATATTTCAAAAAAAAAGAAAAAAGATAAATAACAGTAAATTGAGGGTCTGTTGGCAGTTAAACAGTGCTGTTTATTTGGTACAGTTTGTTTCTGTATAAAATATTTATTTAGGGGTAAACATTAAGTAAGAAGATAACAGGAAAAGTGTGTACTAACACAAATGCTCAAATGACTGAAGATTTTATTAAGTAATATTTTGCAAAAATAAACATCCAATGTATGGTTTGTTGGTTTAATCAAGTATTTTAGATCTCTTTGGTGGTTTGAATTGATGTCATTGAATTTATATAGCGCTTTTTTTAACCTTAGAGGTTACCAAATCACTTTACACTGTGTCCCAATCACCCATTCTCACACACGCTCATACACCAATGGCGGTAGATCTGCCATGCAAGGCAGCTAGCCTGCCATTGGGAGCAACTTGGGGTTCAGTGTCTTGCCCAAGGACACTTCGGCATGTGGAGTCCTGTGGGCCAGGAATCGAACTGCTAACCCTGCGATTAGCAGCTGACCCGTTCTACCACTTGAGCCACAGCTCTTGCTCCAGAGACCCCACTCTAAGACCTGCCATTAGCTTCCATGCTTAAACCATGCAGACCTCCAAATTGCTCTCAGATGTCATGCTTGTGTAACGGTGGCCATCTGATAGATAGCTGTGCAATGTTTATAAACCTCACTCTCCTGACCTCAAGAGGTGCACTAGCGACTAACGCTAGAGGGTTTAGCCTCCTTGTTAGCGCACCCGCCTCCCATGCCGGAAACACCGTTTTGGGTCCCGTACAGAATGGGTAGAACAGGAGTGTCACACTTAAAAAAGTGTACATAAAAAAGCGTTTCTTGTTTGGCTTTAAGTGGAATTATTCATTACCATTTATTACAATGCTTTAAGAATCTTCTTCACTATAAACTTAAAGGTCTTTGAAAACACACACATCCAGCCCACGGCTGGTGCTATTTAACAATTAACAATGAATTTGCTTGTTTGTTCATATATTTGTGATCCATCAGTCTCAGTTACCATTCACTTTCCATTTTTCCCATTCTGAACGTTTCTGCCTAACATCTCCTTTTGTGCTAATTTTTGGGTTTACTGTCCCTTTAACATGATAGGTTATTTGCATAAAAGGCACAGATGCAGTTAAGGAAAAAAGTAAAACATCAACAGGTTTGTAAAAATCCAGTTGTAAAAAGAGTTGCATAACAATTTGAGTGAAAAACTTGAAAACTTGAAAAATTACACATTTAAAAAAAATAATATAACAGGTTTAAATTTTATTTAAAATGCCAAATTATCAATGTGGACCCCAATGTATTACTTGAGGGGTCTTTCACAAAAGCCAAATAGCTGTATTGCTTATCACTTTTGCAAGGCGCAGAGAAAAGATCAGTTATGGGAACATTGACTCTGTGAAATGGAGTGGTATAATACAAACAACAAGCATGATAAGATGCTGTTTTGTATGTAAAAATAGAGTTTACGATCAAAGCGAGCATCCCGAGAAGAAAGCAATATAAGTGTTGGATAACAGTTGGTTTTCTTTTAAAACAAACTTATTTCGAGGTTTCATTCTGAATTTGACAAATGTAATGGGAGAAAAATCCACCATCATTTTTACATCAAATTTCTTGAATCGTTATTTGACCGGACTGCCTAGAGGTAAGATTTTCCCCAAAGATTGGACAAAAAATTGGCCAAATAACAATTTTTATTTCTGAGATGAAAAGTGGACACCACTCATTGAATGAAACATGTACAGTACGTGAGGTTATAACTAGTGCTGTCAGTAGATTACATTTCTTAATCGCGATTAATCTCATAATTCTTTTGTAGTTCATCGTGATTAATCTGCAATTTTGAAAATGCTGAAATTTGTCACTATATATATATACACATGTTTTGCTGCTAAAATGCATTTATTTCCATTATAGGAAAAAAAGCAAAACAATATGTAACAATATAATGGTTTATTAACATTTTCCAAACAAAGCCTTCCACAATATAAAGATAGAAATGCAATAAAACTAAGTTCAAGAAACATTAAAGATTTCCCAAAGTCTAAATTGGAGTTGAACTTATTAAAATAAACTAGTGCCAACATAGGTTGCATATTCATTGCCACAGACATAAATTTCTTAAACTCTAATCCTCCACAATAGTAATCAGCCGGCAGTCTGTGGCTATCCGCTTTCCTACAGCAATCATGAAGCTGCGTTCATAATTCGTGTCAATGCCAGCGTTAAACGTTTCATTCTGCGTTTTGGTGATAGTTAAGACTTGCCGTACTTCTGTGGTAATTAAAATGCACCTTACATACGTCCCATCAAGGCTTTTTTGTACATCAAATAACGTTAAGAGTTCCTTTCTCCATCACTTGATCACTGACAAGGAAGCACTTTTGTGTGTGTTTATGGTGTGTGCGGACACATTACAAAGGAAGTACACTCCCAGGAAGTGTAGGCTAATGCCGTATTAACGGTAAATGTGTTAATCGCGATTAAGAAAAATGAATGCAGTAAACCGTTTTAATTAATCGCATGCGTTAACGCATTAACTATGACAGCACTAGTTACTGTATGACCAATGTAATTAAAGGTGATGCATACTGTACAGTATGCAGTAATGATAGACTAGTATTACATTCTGAACACAGCCTAAATCTCACAGCCAGTGATGAAGGTGTTTCTCATTCTGTTGTGTTTCAATATTTACCTAAAACATTCAGACTTTAATCTGACCATACAAAAAAGTTTAAATAAGACAGGAAAAAGAGCAACAGACAGCCAATCACAAACTGAACAGCAATATGCAATGAAGAGCCTAAACCCTGATTTCTAGAGAGATGAATACCCTTGATTAATAACTAACCCAGGGTAGAGTATGAACAGTGTAAAACATTGCACAAGATGTTTAGAATGACTCTGGGTTAACAAATTCAAGTGTGAAAGCCCTTATGAGTTTTTCCACAGCATGACAAATTCTGCTGACTGGTCTAAGGGGAATGCATGTGGGAAAGCTACTATAACTTTAATGGTGACATTTATGTGAAGTCTATAATAATTAAATTTTACAGA
The DNA here is from genome assembly GCF_025860055.1 of Xyrauchen texanus. Taxonomy (NCBI): domain Eukaryota; kingdom Metazoa; phylum Chordata; class Actinopteri; order Cypriniformes; family Catostomidae; genus Xyrauchen; species Xyrauchen texanus. Next base: position 39,219,512 of record NC_068293.1, on the reverse strand, counting down.
AAATGGAAGGAAAACAAAGTCTTCAAAGGAAACCACAAGAGCAAAGAATGTTGTCGAAATAACGCTTTGCAATTATTTGCAGCTACACTGAGTCAGAAGTGACAATTTATGTGGACACAATAGAAAGAAAAAGCAACAACAAATGACCATTGTTGCACAATAATGTTGTTTATTAAAATCCCTCAAAAGTATCTCTGAGTTTGGTCAAATTGCACAGTACAACAGTTAAAATTATGTATTGCTCGGTCTGCATTATTTCAGAGAAAACAATAGCATACAAAACAATACGTAGAGGTGAGGTCTGTAATTTGTTCAATGTTAAAATACTTTCTTATTTTAACATTTCCCAGCTTATTATACAAATACAACAAATAAGTACGTTGTTTTAAGGTTTTCTTCCCCAAAAAGTGGGATTACATGGGTAATCGACAGCCATGTTGCTTTTGAAAGTTTACGTAACCAGTCCATTCTGCTGAGATACAAAACAGGGCCATCCCCCATCAGACATTTTGCACCAATTCAAATGTGATCACGCAGGTAGCATTTTGCGCAAGCAGCCTCAGCGACTCGGGTTCTAGTATCACGGAAAACAGGAAGTAATTGTGTTCACATAAACAATGGTAAGTGTGATTCCGAAGTCTCAATTTTGCCCTAAAATTATACTTTCACTCCACTGGTGGTTAGGTTTAGGGTTGGGAGTAGTATGAATAAAATATGCACTACTGTTTACTTCATTACATAATTTATTACTAAAAATAGGTCTACAACTCACTTTTGGCACAACTCGGTGGACATTTCACCCAACAAATGGAGCTTACACATGCCCATAAGTTCAACAACACTTCCAGCTTCAGCCACTAGGGGCAGTCATTTCAATTTCAGTGAGCACAGACCGATTTCAGCTGAAGAACTTTCAACCTATTGCTGCCAAATTCACAGTGTGATCAGTCTGGCCTGACACAGCAATATTGGCTGCCAATGGTGTGATTTTGAGGTGGGACTAACGGTTTCTCTCAGCAATGGATGACCGGAGAGTTTTCGAGAAACCTGTTAAGAAAACACTTGCCCTTATTTTTGCAATTCCATTTGCTGATTTTAGTAGCACAGAAATTACACACTTCAGCTTTAATGGAATTCTTCTGCGCTCCTGAAGGAGTCAAGGGGAAATGACATGGCATAACATTGTCAGAACGCAGAGCAATGCTGCTTGGCAAAGCACTACTCTTTCGGGGGCAATGAAAAATAATTTCCTCCTGAAAGAGCAGCACGAGGGAAGACTTCTTGGACTGGACGAGGGAATATGAGCCATGCCTAAAGAATGCATGCATGACTGTGACCGCTGGACTTAAATGTCAAAGACAGACGGCCATACTGCACAGCATGCCATGAAATGTTTATTCAAACTTGATTACCATATGAATACATTCCTCCTAACTAGCATGAACAGAGAGACAGTGTATTTCAGTGTCAGTGGGCCAAACAAAACTAATTATTTTTTTATTTATATATATTTTAATTTAGTTTATAGCCCATTGTCTTTTGGAGCTTTATAGTCATGAAGCAGTGATCATATTTATGAGTTGAGCAAACATGGAAAAATTAGGTTAGGGGTTAGAGTTGTGGGTGTGTCAGTTTAAGAAACATCACAGAATCAAATTGATATTGATCATCAAGTCCACAAGTCCAGCAACTGTGAATGTAGATTGAGCAATTTACTTTGTTTGTATTTTGTGCACTGATGATAAAGTACAGCAATAAATCTAACAATAAAACACAACTTTTATAGTCTGTTTATAAAGAGACAGGCAACTGATATAAAACAAGTGCCATCTTTCTCTGCAGTAGCACTAAATAACCTTCCTATATTTATCAGTAAATGAAAACGTGAGAGAGGACTACAAAATTGCCCAACACATCCACTTTTTCCCCAGCAAAAGCACTTGAATGCACATCGCACTTCAATCACAACTTCCAGTCTCAAAAGAATGAATTTCCAAGGAGGACTTGAATACAGCATCATTACCCTCCCTATGTCCAAATAGGTGCTCATCACTGCTATACCATTTACAAAAAGCAGCATGTCAAATGAGTAGGATGTCCAGATAGTTACGCATGATGGTCGTTGTTAGTACATCATAGGTCTACATGGCAGTCAGATGCATTACCCTGCAAATGTGTTTATCCTTTACACATGCATACATAAAGAACATAAAGTACTTCATTAGCAGAAGTTCTTCTTGTGATTCAGTAGATACTATTAAAGTATGGAAATTTGGACGTAGCCCTTTTTTGCCTGAAGGTGCGGACACAATAGACTTTAAGCACGCAAAATCACTTCCACCTCGATCGCTTAGATTTGGGGACCAGGGACTTTTATCTGTTCCCAGATCTAGATTGAAGCAAGGCGATCGAGAATTTGGATCGAGCTCTGAAACAGCCTGCGTGTATACATCAGAACTTCTCTGTCTCTAAAACTAGTCTTTAAACATATTTCTTCTCACTGGCTTTTAAATCCATGATGGATGAGCTGACCTTTGAGGTATTCCTGTTTTTTTTCTGCGTTCACTTTTATATTTCTGTTTTATTGACCCTGTATATGTATTGTATATCCCTTTGCTCAACCTTGGTTGTTTTTAAATGTCCTTCATAAATAAACTTTGACTTGACTTGACTTTTGAGACAAAATATACTATCTACTCTACTCTACAGCTTTAATGTTTTTCTTCTTTGGATTGAGCCAAGAGATCAATCTATGTTTGGATCCTCTACTGGTCAAATGTCTTTTCACTTCACAAATTTGCAGGCCAGAGTTTTTCTATCTTGAAATTTGGAGTGAAGTGAAAGACGAAACTACATTTTTGCACAGACTGATCTCACAGTGAAATAGGAAACAGTAGGTTGACATTTACTAAAATCGGTCTGTGTTTACTGAAATTGGAAACACTGCCCCCAGTGGCCAAAGCGGTAAGTGTTGTTTGTGTATGGGCACATTTGAGCTCCATTTTTCAGGTGAAATAACCACAGAGTGGCACCAAAAGCGAGATGTGAAGCAATTTGTCAGTGGTGTCAGCAATTAGGGAGTGGTGGTGGCATTGTGGGCTACAGCACATAACTGGTAATCAGAAGGTTGCTGGTTCGATCCCCACGGGTACCAACATTGTGTCCTTGAGCAAGGTACTTAACTCCAGGTTGCTCCGGGGGAATTGTCCCTGTAATAAGTGCGCTGTAAGTCGCTTTGGATAAAAGCATCTGCCAAATGCAGAAATGTAAATGTAAATTTGTTTTCAGCTGTAAGGGATGTAATACAGTAGAGAGGAATGTATATTTTATAATCTGTACCACCAATCTCCAAACCAAACCGTCAGTGAAGTAAAAATGTAATGTTAGGGGGGGAAATGCAAAATCTGAGAGGGATAAAGGCAGACTGCAGAAGATGGTGCGACTCTCTCTCTCGTCGCACCATCTTCCGCAGTCAGCCTTTATCTCTCTCTGTGGCTTAATTAGCCTGATAAAGGACCGGTAGGTATAATCATGACCCGGTCCCGCCCTCCGCCCTGTCACACTGATTATGCGAACCCGATTACTTCCTGGTTTCAATGCAAGGTCCAAAGCTGGATCTCCCACTTCTGGTCATGACACAAGGGAAGGTAAACACATTATATCCAATGCAAAAATGTCTGATAGCAGCTGCCACTTCTCTGTGAGTTGGCATAACGTGGCCAAACCTAGAATACTGGAACTTTCGGAAACAACATGGCAACTTCCTGTGTGATCACGCTGTTTTGCATTGTTGATGCTAACGGTTGACATCAATGTCTGAAGTTATGCTATCATAGTTTACATTCCTGGGGTTTGTTAGATTATCATTGAGTTCCCAATTGTTTTGTTAAATGAAACTGCTGCTCTTGGCTTCCTCTTTCTTTGCATTTGAGCCTTACCTTTATGTAATAATTATGTTATCTGTTGTTATTATGTTGGAGTGGGATCAGAGTTTTGTACGTTGTCAAGACTAAAAGATTTTGATGTGACGCATAGGCTTTGGCTCAGTCAGCCAGTCTGGTACACATTTTTGACCACACACACACACACACACACACACACACACACACACACACACACACACACACACACACACACACACACACACACACACACACACACACACACACACACACACACACAGCCACCTGAAATTGTCATTTGAGAGTCTTCTGGGGGCTTGGCTGCCCTCACTCACCTACAAAAGAATATTAAAAGTAATATTGACCTCAGCCTGCCCTCCCTTCCCCTACACCTTTAACCCTAAATGCTACTCTCTAATCTCCTGGGCTGGTTTCAGGACCGTATTTCTAACCTAAATGATCCTGTATGGTAACAGACCTGCTTGTGATGCTAAGTGACTCTGACAGAGCAGATCTCAACAACATGCAAAAGTCTCAGAATTTGCCTCCAGTGAAAACCCTTTAATGCTGGAAAAACAGGCATGGAACAATATTCCGTACATTTATATTCCGGACTCCTCCATGCTCATTGGAAGAACAGTGGCATGTCACCTGAGTGTGACTTTAGCAAACACTTCTAGCAACTTTTAAAACTTGTGCTAAAAGTGAAGTAGACAGTTTTATGGAACAATGCTATGACGTCTCTGACAGCTGGTTAAGTTCAGCGTAATTATCAAAACCTTTTATCACAATATTAGGAATTCACAGTAACTGTATGTATCATGATATAGCTATTTTTGCTGGAAATTCAATTAGAAATGTATATATAATCAGCCAAAACATTAAAACCACCTGCCTAATATTGTGTAGGTCCCCCTCGTGCCACCAAAACCTGCATCTCAGAATAGCATTCTTTGATGATATTCTTCTCACCACAATTGTAAAGAGTGGTTATCTGAGTTACTGTAGACTTTGTCAGTTCGAACCAGTCTAGCCATTTTCTATTGACCTCTCTCATCATCAAGACATTTTCATCCACAGAACTCCAGCTAACTGGATGTTTTTGTTTTTGGCACAATTCTGAGTAAATTCTAGAGACTGTTGTGTGTGAAAATCCCAGGAGATCAGCAGTTACAGAAATACTCAAACCAGCAAATCTAGCACCTACAATCATGGCATTTACAAAAGTCTTTGTAAAATAGCTGATATACTGTACAGTACTGAGTAATAGTCTCATTAGATGTAAAAGGCACATTAGATGTTTCCCCCAAAACATTTCTTAAGATTTAGAGTCAATTGGAAATATCAAAAAATGTATTTTCCAAACATTCCTTTTGCAAATGGAATAGAAGTTTAACAAGGTGCCTACAACAGATGGTATGGCCCCCACAGAGCCCAGGTCTCAAGATCACTGTGTCAGCCTGGGATTGCATGAAGAGACAGAAGCAATTCAGACAGCCTAATTATATCAAACTGTGGCAAGTTCTCCGTGATGATGAAGTGTTTATGAACAGATAATCTGCCTCTAGTGTTCTTTTAAAAGTATCTGTGACCAAACATCAATTGAATTCTAAAATTATTTGGAAAGATGTCGATGTTACTAAGCAACCGTAAACAACAAACCCCTCTGTACTTACAAACACACCCCTAAATAACAAGTTCTTCTCATCTTGACTTCTTGTGATATGTCCCAATCAGCATTTTTGCAGAACTCCATGTTTCTCATTGCTCTCACATGTACTATTGCATTTTTGGGTCTACAGTGAGTGAAGCAGGTCACATACAGTATATCTAAGTAGAAACTGGTAGCAAAATATATAGGCTACAGGCTGACCACGGTTGTGCGTTATATACCTTCATTCTGACCGATACAGAACCCTGACCCGGTAGAAACTCCACAGAAACCAGTTCTCCTTTTCAGAGCCTGTATAACCACACTACACTCCCAGACGCACAAATCCCTAATAATGTCACCAACTTCAAAGGCAACTTGAACGGTGTAGATATCTTCTCAACTACAGTCCGTGCCAGGTTAGCAGGATAACGGGGCAGTCTGGTTCATATTATTCGATAAGCATCCAATTTTCAGAGGTATTTTAATAGCTGAGAACTATTCCTTTTCAAGGCTGGGACATTAACTCCTTACAATCGCAAAAGGGGGCCCGGTACTGCAACGTTTTTGCAGGGGTAAGTGTATCTTTTATTACATAACGACACCACCCAGCAGGAAGCCTGGTTAACGCTGTATGCCACTGAGATGGCCACTGACCTATCATGTGCCTTCTGAAGACATACAGTCTGACACATGAGATGCATGGACTAATTTTATGATACTTTTGAGTCCTTTTATAGTTTTCTAACTTGCATCAAAATAAACTTAAAAAAAATTAAATAGGCAATCATCTGAAATTAAGAATCTTAAAGAGAATTGAGACTTCTAAATTATAGGCTAAAGATAAAAGCATATCATTTAACTTACAAAGCTTCACGCTGGAGTTTTTCCTGTTTTAAGTTAAAAAGAAACTGTATGGCAGTGTATGTAGACTATATAATGCACAGGGGCCCATCTTATTTTGTGATTTTACTAACTTCACATTACAGTACTGTGCTTTGCTTTTATCAGCCTTTCACCTCTATTTGAGAAAACTTGCACACAGACAGCAGCAGGAGTGAGAGGGGTCGGTTAAATAAAAGCGCAGGGACATTAATGGAAATATAATGTACTGCGCAAAAGTTTTAGGCACTTGGGAAAAATGTTGCATAGTGAGGATGTCTTCAAAAATAATGCCATAAATAGTTTTCATTTATCAATTAATGTCATACAAAGTCCAGTAAACATAAAAAAAAGCTAAACCAATATTTGGTGTGACCTTTGCCTTCAAAGCAGCCCCAATTCTCCTAGGTACACCTGGACACAGTGTTTCTTGGTTGTTGGCAGATAGGATGTTCCAAGCTCCTTGGAGAATTTGCCACAGTTCTTCTGTCTATTTAGGCTGTCTCAATTGCTTCTGTCTCTTCTTGTAATCCCAGTCTGACTCAATATTCAATGGGGGGCTCAGTGGGGTCCATGACATCTGTTGCAGGGCTCCCTGTTCTTCTATACTAATCATTTCTATTTGGAAAAGAAATGTTTGGGATTCTATAATGTATATTCCTATTGACACACTAAAGCTGAAAATATAAATAACCATCTTAAGACAAATGTTTTTGTGAAGCATCTTATGTGCCTAAGATTTTTGCACAGTACTGAATACCCCCCAATTCTTTTTCAATAAGAGGTTACGAGCGGAATCTGCCGAAACATAGCACCCGAGAACGCTGCAACACTAGAATGCGTGTGGATCCAGGGTCGCTGATAAGGGGGGACAACTGGACCTTTTGTGCCCCTACAGTCCAACTGGGCCCTACAATGCCCTCTACAATATGGAACAGTCTTTCTGGGGCCCTGTCGGATTGTAGAGCGCATCCAAACGGTCAGCGGGAGACAAGGTTATGAACACGGAAACACTTGTGCACATTGGTGGAATAACTGTCGACCCCCCCCACAATTGACTGGAGGGGGCCCACTGAATACGTTTTGGGGCCCACTGAATACGCTCAAAGAATATTAGTTTACAGATTTATTCATTTTGTAATAATGATGCACATTGTGTGCACTAAACAGAAAAAACATGGGAAATATATACAGTAGTTAGGTCAAATGTAACATTTTAACTGAGGAGGGTGCCCCTCCAAGTGAGGGGACACAACCCATCCGTAGCCCCTCTGTGGCGCTGACACTGCCGTGAACTCATATTCAGCCCATTCTCAGCTCTTGCTCTTTGTCTGTTTGGTCAATGGAGAGGATCTGAGCAACCAATATCCCTCACACTGTGATGGCAGCAGTCAAATATATCGGCATCAACCACACTGCTCTGCCAATGGCACATCTTCATTACCGACCTCCACTAACTATAAAGTGCCTTGATTTTCTTGTCAGACACACAAAGCTTCTTTTCTGAATACTGTCACGGTCAGAGGATCAACATACAGCTCAGATGTTCTCAGGGACCTGCCACAAACCAAAAGTGTTTTGCACCAAATCGAAATGGTTTGAATCGTTTACAGACATCAGAGTTTGTTTTCTGGATGAGTTATTGACTTAACCCAAGGGTATGTCTTTTGTGGTAATGGCAAAGACTTCAACTTTCTTGACTGGGCAAGTGTCACAGAGTGACCTTTTGTGTTTAGGGAAGATTTGAGAGGTTGGGAAATAAACTTGCGTCAGTTCTCAGCTTGTAGAAAGTCAAACAATCAGCCAAGTTTACAAGCAAGGCTTGTAATAATGTATGTATTTCCCATTAGTTTATTGTGTTACGATATGTTGAACAGAGGGTTTGAAGATTCATCATCATACTTTTGGGTAAATTAAGTCATTGTGTGGTTTATGCCAAACACGAAAACAAAAAATAGATAACTTTGATCCGGTCCCAGTTGGAAAATGCAGTTTAAGCTGGTAGCCATTTTAATCTACAAGTAGCCATTCCCACCTTATACCTACTTTTGGATCTGTTGGATTTTGTTGGAAAGACATGGCATTCTGTTTCTTCTTATACAGAGACAAGCTATTGTGAAACCCTGTGTAAAACGACAGCATTTGCACATTACGAGCACAAATGCATCATGCCGTAAGTATGCGCTGCGTGCAAAGTGTAACTCCGGTCCAGATTTACCCAGAATCTTTTGACTTTACTTTGCCGGATGTCCAAGAAAGGAACAGAGAGCAAGAACGCTTTCATTGGGAAAACACCTCACCCTTCAGTAGGATCTACAGTATGTCCGTTTGTGAGTGTGTATGTGGGCTGGGGGTTTATCTGCTCAGCTGTGAGGCTAAATGAAGCAGGTTATGCCAGACTTTTATGCTCTTTTGCAGATCATGAGTACAATGCAGCTGTGTTGAGGGATATCTTCACAGTGGTCACCAAATGTTCCTGTCCAGGCGCACAAGCCTTGAGAGCATTACTGACTTCCTGGTGGCCTGCGTTTTATAATCGGTTGTAAGTGCGTGCCAACATCTGTCTTCAAGACCCCAATACATATAGTACATACATGAAGACCCGCATACAGTGCAGGTCAAGAGTCTACATTAAAAATCTGGGATTCAACATCAAATTTAAACCTGGAAATAAATAGAAATGTTTTAGGATTTTAAAAAATGTAAAGCTACATGTAAAGTTAAATACTTAAAAAAATAAAAAATAAAATTGGCCTAAAACAAATATGAAAAATGTAAGATTATGCACAATTTTATTTGGTCACTAATCAAATACACAAATTTGTGACATTGGCCATATTAAAATATGATGTTGTTTTAGTGTTATGTTAAAATTTAAAATGAAAATGTATGATTTCGAGTATGAAGTTGTAATATTAAGTAAATAAAGTCTTAATATTTTGAGAATAAAGTAAAAATGACGAGAATATAGATATAGCATTTAAAGATTAAAGTCATACAATTATGATAATTAAAAGTTAGCAAGTAGTAATGTTTTGAAAATGAAGTTGTAATGTTACGAGAATTAAGTAACAGCATTACATGATTACATTCGCAATTTTATGACACGGTCTCAATTATATTAATTCATTAAGAATATTAATCTCAAAATCCTGCAAATTTATTCTCAAAATATTACAAATGTATTATTGTGTAACAACATCATTTGTGCAACTTTGGCTTTCTTATTAAAAAGCCAATAATGAGATTATTCTCAAAATATTACTACTTCATTCTCATAATGTTTCAACTTTATTCTCGTAATAATTATTATTATTATTATTATTTTTAACACAACAATTAATGTTCAGTTACCATTTTCTCATCCTTGTTTCATTCCAAACCTACAGGACTTACTTTCTTCTATGGAACACAGAGATGTTAGACTGAATGTTAGCCTTGTTATTTTATTCACTTCAGTCACCATTCACTTTCATTGTATGGAGAAAAGAAATGCAATGAAAGAGAACAGTTACTGAGGTTGTCAGTCACATTATTCCTGACATTTGATACCAGAATAAAACATTTTTGGCGTCAACTATCCCTTTAACTCCTTTGTACAAAACGTCAGATTTCTTTCCGTCTGTTGAAGCACACAAGATGCTCTTTGGAACATTCTCAAATCATGCTAGAGAACATGGATCATAAGGTTTTGCACAAACTTGTGGAGTCTTGAAAATGTAGAAAAATGCAAAAAATAAGCATTTTCTCAAGTGGACATCGACTTTTAAATGGTATTGTATTCCCCCTATAAAAGCTTGATGAAAACGGCCTCGTACTGTACACACTAGCTGAGTGAAATAGTATGGAGGCGTTAGGCAAGGCATGCCAGCAGTGTCCGCTCCATCAATCCAACACAGGCACGCGTTTGCCAGTGATCCGTTGCATGAGATATGTATTCGGGATGTGGGATTTCTTTTCATTTTTTTTTTTATTTTTTATAAAAGACTCTTTACCCAGAAGGAATGGATTTGCAGGCTTGCTTTGATCCCTCCTTTATGATTCTTTTATTTGTTTTAGCCACATCCCCTCTCTGAGCCGCACTTGGAGAAATGTGCTTTGAATTAGAGTTGGTGGAAACGGGCTGCGCATTCTCTCTCTGCCGTAGGAGACAATGTGGTGGGCCGGGGTGCAACTGATCATCACACTAGACTGATAAACCATTCAAAAGAATTGATCTGATATTTCTAATGGTTTCACTAAGTCTACATATGTACATTTTACACAATATATGAAAAATATTGAGGACACCGCGGCTAGTTGTCACTCCAGCGAATATTTCTCAGGGTAGGTTTATTTTTGAAAGTCAATTTCTTTATAACCACATACCTCTAAGTCTTCATTAAAAAAAAATTTGTTTTAATTTTCACCGTCGACCTTCTATGACAATTTGCTCCAATAGCGGGGCACGTGGGGTAAGTTGTCCTGATGGAACCTGCCATTAATCCAGTTGTGTAGGTTTTATGTGTACATTGGGGGAAGGGCAAGTTCGCTCATGACCATCAGAACAAACTCTAAGCATCTGTTTACGGCATATCTACAACTTACACAGCCTACAGTGGGCTTTTCAGCAAAAATAAATAGATTAAATAATAGATTAAGGCACAAAACAATTCATGAAATTGAACAAAATAATTAAAAAAAATGGAAAAGGTAACATACAAACATTTCAAGACATTGTTTTGGCCAACATATGCTGTCATTGTTAAACTGGATAAACTTATGCCATTTAAATGTGAGAACCTGACCAAGGGCTGGACTGGGAGAGAAATCGGCCCAGGATTTTACATAGCAACTGGCCCAACTTTTGAACGGGGAGGGGGTGGTTGTTGTGATTTTCTGCATATCGCCACATTGTGGTCCATTCTGCATAACGCAGTGGCTCATTTTTGCTTAGCACGCCCCATTAAGCACGTTTCGCGCCCGACCCACCGGCCCGCTCGGTACTCCTGATGCTAGTACGCCCTGATTGGCCCCAAAGTGTGTCGGCCCACTGGGAAAATGCCTGGTATGCCAGATTACCAGTCTAGCCCTGACCCGATAAATGGTAAGATGTGGCACCATGAGTTCGAACCATTCCTGATCTTGTTCCCTCTATTTTCGCCACCATTTCTTTTTCACTCTCTGCTAAACTATAAATAAAAAAAATAAATACAAATCATAAAACTGAAAAAATTACCTTATTACTAGGACTTTTCAGTTATGTTATGTCCTACAAATGTTCAACTATCTGAACAAATATTACTGTTTTTGACTGTAACCACAAAAAACTGACTTCATGTGAATACATTTCATCTTATAGTTCTTCATTACTTCATTGATTCAATCAAATGAATTTGGAGATCACAGATCTGTCTTCTGTACATTAAAAAACCATAGCATAGTGTTTTATTCATGCCCTAGTTTGACATGTGTCAGGACTGTTTGTGATCAGTCCCATCTTGGGAAGTGGTCTGCCAAAACAGCGAGAGCAGCAGCATGTATGCATATGCATGAGTGTTTACTTTAAACGGCAACTGTAAACACAGTCGTTTTTTAACGGAAGTGGCCCTCTGGTGGAAACTCTACCGACCAGAGAAGTCAATAAACAAACTGCATGTAAACCTTACTGGAGAAGCATACACCGTGTCCGAACATCTGCCTTTTGTGTCCGGCTGATGTCAAATCTATTGGAGAGGGGTGAATGGTAATATGTTGCATGTTGACTTGCGTCTGGGAGGGAGTCAAGGCTTTGGTCGCTCGTCTTCGGTTTCCACCGCATATACCAGGACAGAAGTGATGTCAGAACTCGATAGACAAAACACCAGAAGATGCTGCTTTTAGCTTGACCTGCTGAACTTCCATGCTTTGATGAAGCTGTGCTTTATTATACTGTCAAACACTAGAGTACACCACATTCTCCAGTGACTACAATGGATTAGTTAAAACACTTTAATGCTTTTGGCAGAGTGTAAATAAAAGCGTAAGTAGTAGTACTCAAGTACTAGTATCTTGAAAGGCTGGGGCTGCATGCTTAACAGAGCGTAAATTCACCAAATGTCAAGGTATGGCAAGCTCAGATGACATCATCCAGTTTTACAATATCACATAAAATGATAATCAAAACATCCAATCAAGTCCTGCTTGATTTGACCGTGAAAGTTTGTACCCAACATTTATGACACACACACACACACACACACACACACACACACACACACACACACACACACACACACACACACACACACACACACACACAGTTGTGTTTCCATGTTTTATGGGGACTTTCCATAGACATAATGGTTTTTATACTGTACAAACTATATATTCTATCCCATGACCCTAACCCTATCCCTAAACCTAACCCTCACAGAAAACTTTCTGCATTTTTAGATTTTCATAAAAAATAATTTAGCATGATTTATAAGCTGTTTTCCTCATGGGGACTGACAAAATGTCCCCACAAGGTCAAAAATTTCGGGTTTTACTATCCTTATGGGGACATTTGGTCCCCACAAAGTGATAAATACACGCTCACACACACACACACACACACACACACACACACACACACATTTTGGTCTTCCATGTTTTATGGGGACTTTCCATAGACATAATGGTTTTATACTGTACAAACGTTATATTCTATCCACTAACCCTCAAAAAACAAGCAATGGCTAGGTTACAGAAAAAAAAACTCTCTCTGAAACTGACTAAGTCTATTTAAACATTAGGGCCATTTGAAAATTGGACAATTCTGTAATCATGGGTGTCAAAATAGCTTCAAATCAATAAAATAGACTATTACCTTTGTAGAACATCCGTACATTAAAGCTGAAGTGTGTCATTTTTCCACCACAACAGAAATATTTACTGTTTTCACAGGATAATATCTATATACTGCAAGGATAAGCAAATTTTGCAGCTAACTTTTAATGAATGTTGTTTTTGGACGGATGAGGAATTTTTGGGTTCTTAAAGTTACAAAACTGTTCTATAGCACATCAAGCTCTTTCCTCTCAAAAGATCAAGGAAACTTTCATTCCTCTTGATATGAACCTTTCAGCATAACACTTTGACCACCACTTCCACAAACACTAAAAAGTCATTTTCAGATCTACTCTATAAGATAACTGGCACAGATCTGTCCATTTAGCCCTCTGTATCTAAACCAGTGGTGGCTCTAGAGGGGGGCACGTGGGGGCAGCCACTCCTGATCCAAACAACATCCATATTGAATTAATGACTGAAAGCTAGTTGGAAATGATCTGTTAAAGGACTTGAGAGGCACAAAGCAGGTGCATCGCACCTCTGAGGAGGAGTAAGGCAGAGCGAGAGAGAGAGAGAGAGAGAGAGATGGTAAGACCAGACATGTGGCATGCATTTGACACTATAATCACACACACAGCTCTCTGGCAAACCTCCCACCCATCAAACACAGAGAGAGGAATAACATTATGGAGCGCCCTGTTGCATGCAAAGCACACCCTGCCTCCACCCCATCCCTCATCCCCACCTACTGCCTTTTATCAGAGAAACATGCAGCCCAGTCGCAGGAGAATGTGGAAGTGCTTTGAGATAAATAAAAAAAGCATGATGAGTTCAAATGTTTTTGCATTGAGTTCAGGTAATTTAGTTGGACCAGGAAACAACCAACTATTCACCAACCTGTCAGTTCAGACTATACAAAACACAAACAAAAGCCCAAATCAGTCCATAAAACAAACGCAAACTGTGACTGTCCTTGTGTCCTTGGGTCATTTCTGGGATTCAGAAATATTTCAACTTGGATTTAATTGAACTACATTTGATTAATTATGATAATATGCCACACAATTAGGCACATATTAAACCTCCAAAAAAACACATTTTCCTACCTCAACCCTGTCACGGACATAAAGGAAATGGTTTAAAATTGATTCTACACACTGGTTATGGAATAAACATCTACTGCTCATGTGTCCCTCGTACCATATTATTGACTACAAATATAATATTTATGACAGTTTTTGTATTTTATGTGATGAAGCTACAAAAAGGCAAATTGTGTCTGTGGACTCATTAAATCTATTAACTTCAGATTTATTAAACCCCCAACTTTTTTGTGCTAGCCCTGACATGTCAAGCAGGGGTCAGCAAACAATACATTAAATTATAATTGTGTTCCCATTTTAATTATTCACAATTTTCACTCTCGTCTCAACCCCATCACAACTCTTCCACCATCTTTAATGCAAGTAAATATGTAGAATTTGTCAACGTATAATATATTGACTATTCCATATTTTTGTTTCAATATTCATAAATGCATGTCGTGAATAGCTCAACTTGACAGTGATGAAATGTGATAGGGCTGTGTGTGATGGAGTTGTGTTTGTTTTGGTTTGTTTTTTTGCTTAAAATGGCCACTGTTTCTTGTGTGGTGCACGACAGAAGACCATATGCCATACATACAGTTAATACATTGATTTAATATCTTAATTTCATGTGATGGGTTGTTGAGCTTTACCATACCCATTTTACTATAATACAATTCAAAATATGTCTACAATTTATGACATTTCTATCCTGTTTCTGCACCACACTGTTGAGAAAAGCTGAATGATGTCAGTTCTGGTTAATAATGCCACATAATGGTGAAACCAAACATTTTATGGACTGAAAATGGTTGGTGTGATGGGGTTGAGTTACATTTACATTTACAATTATTCATTTGGCAGACGCTTTTATCCAAAGCGACATACAAAAGAGGAAAACACAAGCGAATCATCTTAAGGAGACAGTGGTACAAAAGTGCCATATTACAACGTTTCACTAGGATCAGAATAGTATTCAAGACATATACAAGTGAAAATGTTTTTTTGTTTTTTGTTAGAGACTAATTAAGTGCTCTTGGAAAAGACATGTTTTAAGTCGTTTTTTGAAGACAGAGAGTGAGTCTGCTTCACGGATGGAGTTGGGAAGGTCATTCCACCAACGTGGTATGATAAAGCTGAAAGTCCGAGAAAGTGTTTTGGTGCCTCTTTGTGTTGGTACAACAAGTCGACGTGCCTTAGCCGACCACAGGCTTCTAGTGGACGTGTAGCTCTGCAGAAATGATTTTAGGTGTGCTGGAGCAGACCCAGTGACTGTTCTGTATGCCAGCATCAGAGCTTTGAATTTGATACGTGCATCAACCGGTAGCCAGTGGAGAGAGACAAGGAGTGGTGTAACGTGCTCTCTTTGGTTGATTAAAGACCAGACGTGCTGCTGCATTCTGGATTATTTGCAGAGGTCTAATTGCACAAGCAGGGAAGCCTGCAATGAGAGCGTTACAGTAGTCCAGTCTAGATATGACAAGTGAAGTTCAGACTGAGGGACAAAACTTTATAGCCTGGTTTTATTTTATTTTATAAATCATGCATTTTTTCTCTGAGCCGTTGGGAGAAGGCAAACAGGCGGTCGGTCTTCCCCAACTTAAAGGACCGGAAGAGCTGGCGGTATTGCTCTACACTCTACACTCTATATGACTACAACCCACCCGCTGCAGGATGGCTTTCTTCTGGTCGTCAATGGCCAGGAGGTAAGCTGGGCTTCCTCGGACAACAGGTCTTGGCGTTTTGCTCAAACAGATCAAGGAATGCCCCCATTTTCAAGTGCGTGCAGGAAGGGGGCTGCAGTTGTCCGGTGTCACGGCCGGGGCTCTCTCCTGGCCAAGAAGGCTCCGGATCACATGCCGGTCCTCTGCTTGAGCTCGTAGGATCTCAAAGAACTGGCAATCCTGGTCTTGGTGCAGCTCAAGCAGGTATTGTTGGTGGCTCTGATGTTGGCCGGCGAGGGACTGGAGGATCTCGGCTATTTGAGAGGCGTACTTGCAATCTCCCGGGTTTCAGAACCAGTGAAACACATTCAAGCTCGGAAATGGAAGGGAGGACAGAGAGCAGTGATGCAGTCAAGTAAGGCTCGTTATTTCTCTGGCTTCCAAACTCTGCATGCACTCTTCTCTGTGCTCTTCTCAGTCTAATCAGGTCAGTGTAACACAAACTTTGTCCACATAAACTTCTCGGAGTCTTCAGTTCACAATAATATAAAACCCTCAATAAGACACGCCAGTCACTTTTCACTCGTGTCGCTCTCTCTCCCCGTCTGGCGGTGGCGTGCCCATAAATATGCCGCTATCCCCAGGCTCACTGGAATTAAAGACAGGTGTTAACTTTAAGACATAATTTAGCTCAGGTGCAAGCACCCTTACTGCTTTCTCTCTCTCCGGATGGGCGCTCGACCACGCCCCCGCTGCTACACGCACATACCTAAACCTTCCTCTCACTCCCATGAGTTCAATGGGGCAGTTCATGTAAATGAACCGGATAAATGAACTTAAATTCACTTAATTGCACTGCTGGGAAGTCCAATTCATTTTAGTGAATCAGTTTGTTTGAACGTTTCACTGATCCATTTCAAATAAACATCTGTGTCTCCTTTTTTGTAGTGAGAATTTTTATTAATTGCTGCCATTTATGACTTTTGAGTTATATAACATAAGGTGTTTTCTGGTCTTATTAGTTGTATTTATGGTACATTCATGTCATGATAAAATTATTGTTTCTAACTCCATTCAGGTCTTTGTAGAACTGGTAATTACAAGCTGAATTATATGAAAACTTTGATTTCACAGTCGTGGCGAACATTAAAGCAATAGTTCACCCAAGAATTAAAATTATCTCATAATTTACTCATCCTCCTGGCTTTCCAGATGTATATGGCTTTCTTTCTTCTGCAGAACACATATGAAGAAATGTAAAAGAAAATATCTGCTCTGTAGGTCCTTACAATGCAAGTGAATGGGTGCCAAAATTTTGAAGCACCAAAATCCACATAAACAGAGCATAAAAGTAATCCATATGACTCCAGTGGTTAAATCCATGTGTTTAGACATGATATGATAGGTTTGTGTGAGAAACAGATCAATATGTAAGTAATTTTTATCATAAATTCTCCTCTCTGCCCAGTAGGGGGCGATATGCACAAAAAATGTGAATCACCAAAAACACCAGAAGAAGAATGAGAAAGTGTAAGTAGAGACTGACTGAGCAGGGGGGAGAATTTATAGTAAAAAAAAAAGACAGAATTATATAAATAATTACCTGTTTCTCACTCACACCTATCATATCACTTCAGAAGACATTGATTTAACCACTCTAGTCGTCTGGAGTACTTTTATGTTGCCCTTATGTCAATTTTGGAGCATTCAAATTTCATTCACTTGCATTGTATGGACCTATAGAAGTGAGAAATTATTCTAAAAATATTTGTTTGTCTTCAGCAGATGAAAGAAAGTCATACACATGGGATGGAATGAGGTTGAAAATGATGAGAGAATTTTCATTTCTCAGTGAACTAACTCTTTAAAAGAACCAATGTGGAGCTGGCTAAAAAAAATAAAGGTCATTTAAAAAAAAATTATATGTTTGATATGCCATACTGTTAACTATGTTGCAAGAATATATAGAGGTGAAATCATGTAGTGATAATATTTTTCTGTTATCAACAACAAACCCTTCATGGCATTATGAACTTTAGAGGTCCAAATATGTGAACCGCTCCAAGTAGAATCTCTGATTTGTATCTATAGTACTTCTGACAAAACGTGAGCAGACTGCAGCATTAATACATAACTTATGTTCATTGTTCAATTTAAAATAAAGTGTATTCTGTATAAATGTGTTTTTTATTTATGCTCAATTTCATTTTAACACCCTAATTGTTTAATGCATGTACCTAATGATATCATGAGGTCTTTTCAAAAGCCTAGTAAGCTGGCTACATAGGCAGCAATTTAAGGCATGACAGGTATGCTTTCGACACAAAGGCTGTTCCAAATTGTAGGCTGCACATTAGCTTTCATTTTATAATATCTACTTAAGATATCTTATTTTGGCCAAATTCTAAAAAGAAAAGCATCAGATGTAGGCATATCCTTTGCAGAGAAGGCAATATACTTAATGATACTTAAAATTAATTCATTAAAAAAGTTAAATAGTCAATGTGTGACACTCTAATTGCCTCCCACAGCTGTCCCTGTTAAGAGATCAACCTCATTAGCCTTCTAAATTGTAATCACCTGCTCCTAATTACAGAACAGCTGTGCCTCATCAAATGGACTGATAGTTGTAGGTTTATACACCGATCAGCCACAACATTAAACTATCTGTACGTATAGTGTCTTAAAATGCATTGGCAATGTCTACTTAAGTTTATCTTGACAATAAAGCTTGATATGAATTGAATCTGCCCATTCGATCTTATTATTTTTTTTAAAGTCCACTGGAAAACACCAGAAGATTCTGCCCAACTTTGAATTACCGCATGTCTACTGATTTTATGGCATGTTATGCCTAATATCCCCTTTTGTGTTCCATGGAAGAAATAGCTTGAGGGTGTGCAAATGATGACTGATTCTAAGGGTCTTTATCACTGCATCATAAATGGATGTCAAGTACACTACACTCTAATACATTATTTTTAAGGAGTTAATCTTGTGTTCTGTTCACAGAATTGGTTCTGTGCTCTCATTATGCTCCATTTATGTCAAGCTCAAGTAGATACAGCTTTATAAAATGGCTGGATGATATGAGCGGTTTGAGCTTGATCATCAGCTTGATTTGCAATGAATGAAAATTCAGATGCTGTTTTGCCACGTCAGGGGACGTTCATGGTGCGAATGAGATCACAAGCCTGGGGAACACGCACAGTTCAGCCCAGTGACCAGCTGTTTCTCGAGTTCACTTACATATCTGTCCTGCACTTCCTTCTGCAGCCTGTAATGTGACGAGCAGACGGCACGCGGTCTGAGAAAGTTTGGGCTGAAAAGGATCACACACCTATTTTTATGAGGGGGCACTAGGGGTTGCACGAATACTGATATTTAATAGTCGATAGATGATTAGTCGAGGCGAATTCGAATAGTCGTGATGTCACTACCGGTAATTGCACATTTACTTGAGTATCATTGATAATGCATATTCGTTTTAAGGAAATTAGTAGATTTAATTTTGTGTTCCACAGGATAAAAAGTCGTACACATTGAACGACATGAAGTAGATAATGGCAGATTTTGAGAAAGCGGTTCAATAAGACTGTCAGAAATGTTTTGGCATAAATAATGCATTCACGTGTATAAATTTGGTCAAACACTTTTTTTTCTACAATATAGTGCAACTTGAAGAAATTATAATTATATCCTAAATTATAAAACTGGGTAACACTTTGCAATAAGGTTCCATTGGTTAACCGCATTCGTTAACATGAAATAACAATGAAAAATATTTTTACATCACTTGTTAATCTTGGTTAATGTTAATTTCAACATATTAATACAGTTTTTAAATTAAAAGTTGTATGTTAACATTATTTAATGCAATATGAACTAACATGAACAACTGTATTTTCATAAATTAACATTGACCAAAATTAGTAAATGCCATAAAAATATTCTGTATCTTGTTCATTGTTAGTTCATGATGCCTAATGCATTTACTAATGTTAACAAATAGAAACTTATGGTAATTGTTACCAATACTATTTTGGAAGTTTCTAAATAGTCCAAATCTGGCTAAAAAGTTTGACTTGTCATGATTCTGGAATACTGTTAGTCAGTGTATAGTCCTTGTCTTGGACAAGGCCATTTTCCAAAATAGATGACCATCTCCACACCTGCTTGTTTCTTTTAGCTGAATCCTTAAAGGAGCAGGGAGTATATGCACACTGCCAATAAGCCACAGACTGAAAAATGACAAGCAAAACCAGCTCAATAAACTGGGGATCCTGCCCTCTTGATGAGTAAATTACAGAGGATGTGGATACTAATGAGTGTACAAGCTCTTGATGAGAGGAAGGCGCAGATTAGGGATGAAACACTGGAGGTTTGGAACAACCAAGTCATAAAAAGTGGTTGTTTGTGTCTCCATGTGCAGTTCCCAAAGGCATATGGCGGTATACACATCCACAAGCAATCAGGGACAGGCCGCTGTTCGTTCATCACATGTTATGGAGTTTCCCTTCCTACTTAGGAATCTTCTTCACTTAGCATCAGCTCATGTTGTATTTGGCAGACTCTGCCAAATACAACATGAGCTGATGCTAAGTGAATGTGTTCCTTTAACTGGTAGAGCATGCTGCTAGCAACGCCAGGGTCATGGGTTTGATTCCCAAGAAACAGACAATAATGTAAGAGTTCCAGAACCTTTGGGTCTTGGACCCCTAATGATGCATTCCAGAGCTTTGAAGATGTAAATGTCTGAAATCCAATGTAGTAGAAAGACATGTGACAATAATGCTTAATAGTGTATTTCTGAATTTTGGACTTTTTTTTTTCATGATTGTTTATGTGTGAAATAAATAAAAGGTACAATTTGTACTTTATCCCTTTGTATTGTTGGACAAGCATTACTAGCTTCATATCACATGACCCACATTCGGTTATCAACCATTGAAAATGGGTAACATTTAACAATTTGCATTTGGAGCCACAATATTGGGCCTTAATATAAGATGCCAAAAGGAAAGTTCGTTCTGAACCAGGATCTAAAATGATATTAAGAAATCTGTCATACTTCTAGAGGTACAGACACATCCATTTTAGAAACACAAGGCAAAACATGTATTTATTTAATTAATTTTTTTAATTTTTGGACTCGGCATAGTCCAAGTCATAGGTGAAAATTGTCATTTTGACCTCCCTCTACAAAATAATGGCTTCCTCTGTAAATATTGATTCATGGCATTTCATATTTTGGCTTATTATGCATGGGGCGGCAGTGGCTCAGGTGGTAGAGTGGGTCGGCCACTAATCGCAGGGTTGGTGGTTCGATTCTTGTCCCACATGACTATACATGCCAAAGAGTCATTGGGCAAGACACTGAATCCCAAATGTTGGTGTATAAGTGTGTGTGTTTGTTTGTTTGTGTGTGGGTGAATGGGACACAGTGTAAAGCGCTTTGAATACCTCTAAGGTTAAAAAAAGGCGCTATATAAGTGCAGAAAATTCAGCCAAAGAAGTTTCTTAAATTTGGTTGATTTGACATGGATAAAAGATAAAAGGTTTACTTACAATTCACTGGAAGTTTCCTCAAATAAAAACACCTTATAGACCATGGTGCGAGCGGCACCAAGTTCATGGGTTCGAATCCCAGAGAAACACACTAAGTGCCTATCCACACCAAATGCATTTTTGTGTCAGAAAAACAGTGCAGACTATGTAAACATACACTAGACAGACTCCTTTAATCGTTGTGCTGCTTGTTCAGCGTCTTGCACAGGAGCGCCATATTTATGTAGACGCTGCGTCAAGTAAAAAAACCGTTAACTTTTAAAAACACATCTCGAGACATTTGCGTGTTTTATTTGTTGCACTGCATACACTTTGAACGCACTCCAAGTCACTTTGGATTAAAGCGTCTGCCAAATGCGTAAATGTAAATTCATAAAGTCATAAAGTGAATTCTAGGCTATTATTTATAGTCCTTAGTTAATAAGGTAAGGAAAGGGCGGTATATTATGTGCTTCACTGAGCCAACCTCAAGCTTTGAGTTGATATTGATTGAAGAGTGAACAGGCCCATTTGTACAGGAAGCGTTCATGTCGAATAGGCTTGGAACGCTGGGAATGTCTCAGCGGAGAGTCATTGTGAAGGATGACATCTCAGATTATAAATCAACAAGACACGCCATGACATCAGAAACCACAAGAGCAATATACTTCATGATGGAATTCACCAAGGACTGGATCCTCACTCCACTGTCACGCAATGCTGAAGAGATCCAACGAGACATTGCAAGCTGCTCTCCATACACACCTCTGAATACACAGCAATCAATGCTCCACATAAACAATCCATGTGGGAAGAGCGCAATGATCCATGCATCTATTACATTCAACTGTCACAGGATCTGAAATTTGTATTTAAGTTCATTCTAACCAACACAGAGAAGGGATAAATGCACCCTCCCATAGGAAAGAGAAGGAGATTTCTTTATTATTTCAATAGATTCTCCAATGAGATTAAATGGAGTGCAAATATTCTCCCCTGTGTTGTTCCAAACACAAATCTTATTATTATTATTTTGAAGTGGCATACATATACATGCAAACTGCCCTGTAAAGTCTGTCTTTGATATGACCGATCCAGCTTGATGTGGTTTTTACACACATTTTTCCAGCACAAATGATGTCTATTAGAGTAGAAAGCAACAAGAAATATTTAAAAACTGTCCAGCTTTGTGGAGATATTCACTAAAAAAATACATATTTTAGCCTATTTTTAAGATTTACGCATTTCAATTTCATAACATAATTTCATCACATTTAATTTAAACTTAAATTTTAATTTTATTTTCTGCAGACTTTCTTCTGCAGAAAATAAAGATTTATAGAAGAATATCTGAGCTCTGTTGGTTCAAACAATGCAAGAGAATGATGGCCAGAACACTGAAAGTCCAAAAAGCACAAAGTTAGCATAAAAGTAATCCATATGACTCCAGTGGTTAAATCTGAGCTGCACCGTTTCATAAAACGAAAGCCAGGCATCTCTTTATTAAACTGGACATAGTTTGGCTGAAAGGCTGAGAAATGTATCTCTTGTGATCCTTGCAATAATATTTTGGTGTCAGGTAGAGGTACTGTAGGATCAGGCACACACCTGTCTATCCTACTTAACGTTTGAAAAAAATCAAGAAGCGGACAGGAAGTGCATGATCCTGACAGGAAGCCAAGGGGGTTAGCACAGTCAAAGTTCTTCTGAGATCGAGATTAGGTACATGAGCATGCCTGAACCGGGCCTCTGCTCTGCCTGAGGAGTATCATGTTCTGCCACATGGGTCGACTAAGTCGAGTGATGTGTGCCTTCCTTTTCATGTGCTGACTCTCGCATTCAGAGCCTGTCACGGCCATCGCTCTAATCCACCTTGGCCTCCCTAAAGAACTTTTCAATAGCATTTCCAAACATGTTATGCTAGTTAGAGTGCACATTTTTGCCTTCTCCCAAATAGATGGTTGCAAAGTCAGGTTCATCTGAGAAGATAACCAAAGACAGAGCATTTTCCGTTAGGATCAGTATAGAACAATACTGTATATTGGCAAAACATGGGGTGAATATGGGTAAAGTGGAACCAGTTAAGCTTAATTCCAATTATGTATTTCCTTAAGTGGTTAAAAGCATTACTAAACTGTTCTTCAGTAAGTAAACAATGAATTTGTTGAAGTTTTAAGTTTATAATGTTACATCGGGATATGTGACAAAGATTATTTCATGACCAATCGTGAGAAAAGCAATGGCCAAGAAAATTACATTGAATTTAGTGATAAGTCTTGTTAAGGTTATAAAAACAAAGACATTGATTAAACTACTGGAGTCGTATGGATTACTTCTATGCTGCCTTTATCTGGTTTTTGGAGCTTCGAAGGTCTGGCCACCATTCACTTGCATTGTATGGATCTACAGAGCTGAAATATTCTTCTAAAAATCTCTGTTATTGTTCTATAGAAAAAAAAAAGTCAAACATCTGGGATGGCATGAGGGTGAGTAAATGAGAATTTTCATTTTAGAATGAACTTTCCTTTAAATAAGACAGTGAAGCAACTGAAAAGCTAGACACAAGATTGATGACACTTCCACCCTTTTACTGAGAAGTGTTGTTAAACTATTAGCTTGGCGATTTGAAGTGAGAAATGCAGCAGATGCAGGTAATCTCACACACACCCAAGTTTTCACTCTCTCTCTCTCTCTCTCACTCACTCACACACACACACACACACTCACACTCACTCACACACACTCACACACACACACACACACACACACACTCACACACACTTGTTACTCTTTCAAACTAGCAATGAAGGCTTGGGCTGTATCAAAGCAATCTGTAGCATAAGAAGGTTGTTCAGCATTTTAGGGATGAAAACTTGAATATGCATTGAAATAAAAAAACGTCTTGAGGTGCAGTAACCGTGCTTTAAGTGGAATGACTGGGCCTGTTGAACTGAAAAATAATGATTTGGGTTGTGGCCGCATCACATTTTATTCATCCACAGCAAATTTTATTCATCTTTTTTAAAGGGAAATATTTCCTCTGGTTACAAAATGTCTTAATGGACTTTAATTTCTTAATTTATTTTGATTTAACAAGTGGATATTTCAGTAAGCCAATCTTACTGACAAAATACAATAAACTACACTCAAGCACACACTTCATAGCTTGTTTGAGAGGAGGGAAATTAAGTGTCCCACTTTGAAAATACAAGTGTCCCACTTTACCAGTACTGCCTGAAAAAATCTGGGATTTGGTCTAAAGAGGGTCTTCAAAGGTTCTTCTTCCCAGTATGTAATATTTCTTCATTTTTGCTTTTGACAAAGGTGACGACATCCTCCATTCTATAAAGGTACAACATCTATCCATCCACCCACTAGCTAGCTAAACATAAAATCAAACTCTTATTTTTCAAACCACTGGACGGTCCGCTGCTGGTGGCTGAAGTTGGCAGCCAGCGTACCTTAACTCACAATTACATGAGAC
Source organism: Xyrauchen texanus (assembly GCF_025860055.1). Classification (NCBI taxonomy): domain Eukaryota; kingdom Metazoa; phylum Chordata; class Actinopteri; order Cypriniformes; family Catostomidae; genus Xyrauchen; species Xyrauchen texanus. The sequence goes on along the minus strand of NC_068293.1, from coordinate 39,194,505 downwards.
TGAGTAGAACGTCCCTCGACACAGAAGAAACATGAGAGGCTTTGGTAGGAGGGAATAGCCACAGCCAAAATCAGCCCCCACCAGGAAGGATCCTCTAAACGTCTATTTCCTGTCTTTTTCTCCTTATTGGAGATCTGGGAAGCTCATCTGGGCCCTCTTATCAGGGGAGGAAATGGTTGATTTGATGTGGCGTTGGGCCGTGGGCTTGGATCCTTTCCCACCCTTCTGTCAGGAGGGTCATACTAGAGAGGGAATTGCTACAGGACCCGATCCAAATGAGACACCCCATACCCTCCCTCTCCAATGTTCACAGTTCCACTTAAGAGTCACTTGATCTGAATCGCAGAAAGTGACAGCAGCAAACCTTTTTCGGAGTCTGCGTATGTGCTCAGTGTTACGTAACAGCATGATTCTAAAATATAGAGCCATGTGGTGCCTTTAGATTTGGAGTTTGGTGACAAATGCTGATGCAGTTCTGTGACTCACCAGTTCTTGCTGTAAACCAGCATGAAGTATTCACAGGTTAACACTCTCCGAAGACACGAGGCCTCTTTCAAGTCAAGTCAATGTTATTTGCATAGCGCTTTTCAAAAAATCATATTATTTCAAAGCCACTCTACAGAAAATGTTGAATATTTTTAAGCCTCTGAGCTATGAAAGAACTTGTTTCTATCAACATGAAAGAAAAAACACAAATGAGATTGTTTTAATACCATAACTGTTTCTACTTTCTCCTCAAAAGCCTGCTTCTCATACGTTTATCCTGAGGAAAAAGACCCCACGTGTCTCATCTAGAGTTTCGGAAGAGATCTCAAAAATGTCTACAACCTCAATCTCAAGTCAGAGATTTCAAAATGTACTGAAACAAGACCAAGATCAGATCATCTGAGCTATACGGTTTACATTAAAGGGAATGTTTCACACAAAAATGAAAATTCTCTCATCATATATTCACCCTACTGTTGTTCCAACCGTATTACTTTCTTCCATGGAACACAAAAGGAGATGTTGGGCATTGTTAGTCTCAGTCATAAGTTACTTTCATTGTCAATGAAAGTGAATGGTGGCTGAACATTCTGCTTAATCTCCTTTTTTTGTTTCACGAAAGCAATTAATTATTACGGGTTTGAAACAACATGTGATCAAATAGGTGATTTTTCATTTGAAAGTGAACCGTCCCTTTAATCCACAATTTCACGCGTTACGAAATAAATGTTTAAAACAATATTAGAGTCACTTTGTTGCATAGGGCATCATATCTAATATCAAAAACAAAATTGGAGAAATAATAAGTGAATATAACAATTCTAGGGTTTGTTGCTTGGAGGCAACATTGTGAGGCAATGGAAAGAAACGAATGAAAGTCAGGTTTTGATTTTATTTAAATAATTGAAATTAAAATTACTATATTTTGTCGATGTCTGAAAAAAAAAACCCAGCAGTGAACAATGCTCTGAAACCATTTTATTACACTAAATACTAATATAATAGACTTTACAAAAAACAAACTAATCTGGGTTACAGAGAGGCACAATGGAAGTGAAGTACTCACTGTTTCAAAAATAGACATAAACAATGTGTGTTAACATGATTTTAGTGTAATAATATCGCCTAATTACATTTTCTGTATATAGTTATTTCCAAATTTACAATTTCGTTGCCATGATGACATCATTTCATAAACCCTAAAACCTTGAAATGACTGTAAATCAACATTTTACAGCTCAAATAATCCACAAGTTAACACAATTAATGTAAGTGCTTTTATGAAATTATAAGATGCACATTTCTGCCATTAAACCCTCCAAAAATTGTCAAAATACATTTTTGTGGTAATCAGCATTATTTCGATTGAGCTTAACTTGTTTTGAACCCAGAATTTTCCTTTGAACTCAAAGTCATCCCTTCATTACTAATTTCTCCTAAGGAATTTTAGGAGACACATCTGAGACAAAGTTGATACCTCCATTATCTCATGAGCTATGAAAGAACAACCTCTGAGCAATATAATGCTCCTTTGGGAATTCCATGCAGGTTTAAGTGTGGGATTCCAGGCTTCAGGAAAACACATTTTACTGCACTCCCACAGCGGTTGTGGAATTGTAATTTTCCTTCTTTTTTTTTTCCATAGTTCCTGCTGATGCTGTTGTCTGATGGCGGTTTGTCAGGCGAGTGACAATTCCTGCTTAATTTGGAGAGGAAGCCCGTATGCCCTCAAACATGTCTGCAGATAGCTTTGTTCTTTAGCCAAGAGCAAACCATTCGACTCAGCTGTGGAGCTGCTCTCCAGAGCCAAAGCTTCACTGGAGTAATTAACCATGGGTAGTTTGGCTTAATGAATACTATCAATTACAAAGCCTCTGTACTTACAGAGCTGGAGAAACTCTGGGACTGAGTGGTCTTTCAAAAGAAACACACACACACACACACACACACACACACACACACACGTGTAAGCACATATCTGAGATTATTTTTAGCAGTTTTATATAGAGATTCATCTTTAGTAATAAAACAGCAATCTACAGCTAATCTACATGATCTTTAAATTAAAGTTAAGTTTAATGAACACAAACCCATCACCATAAATGACTGTAAATAATGAAAGTTAAAGGGATAGTTCACCCCAAAAAATAAAAAAAATAATTGTCATTATTTACTCACCCTCATGTTGTTCCAAACCCACATTACTTTTTTATCCTGTACGTGGAAAAATAACATGGAATGCATGTGAAAAGGATGCAATGAAAGTAATTTTCCATGGACGAAAGAATGAAATAAGAGTTTGGAACTATTTTTGGATGAACTATCCCTTATATTGATATTTGCAATTGGTAATGCTGGGTTTGAAATATTTAGCAATTTTGATTTATTTATTTTTTCAGTTTGTTTGCTATTGAAGGCAGTCGCAGAGAGTCTGGAACATTCATTTGCCATTCTATCTTCCACCGCTTGCGCAGAACTACCGGTGCTTCTGGAAAAAAGTCAAATTAAGTGCCATTAAGCAATTTTGGTTTTCCTAATTAAACCTGAAAAACGCATTTATTGCTACATTTTCTCCATTCAATATTTCCTGCCTCAAACCCAGCCACAGATTTAAGTGTCGCCTTCCTTTATTGGTAATAGCACAGTCGTGCTGTGAGATCTTACACACAAACACACGTTTGAGAGAAATGCACCGGAAATACTATGGTAATTGATTTTGCATGTGTATGACAAGAAATATTTACTTAATCATTACCCAACCCACTCTTCCTGTTATATTGACCTGACACAAAAATGAACAAAATACTGTTTTACTTGGACTGTATATCAATAGTTGTTTGATTTCTTGACGTCTAGCGTGTTTTTCTGGCAGTAACGGAACAGCTTACATAATACCTGATCTAAGGAACATGTGAGCTACAAATTGGAAAAGAAAAAAAGTGTTCTTTGTATCTTTTCTTTTGTCAAATATCCAACGAAAAGAAAAAAAAAATGCGGAGCCAGTCAAGGTATGAGCTCACTGTTCCAAAATATGCATTGCAATTAAATAGGCAAAATAAAAATGAGAACCCATGTCCAAATTACTCCGATAGAAGGCAAGATACGATATTAAAATGAACTAAACAACATGCAGCTGCCCTTCAATTTTCATAAAAAGGAAATAAGTGATTTTCTATCCGACACATGCACACGTGCATTTTTATAGCCCATATAAAATCTTAAGACACAGTTAATTGCATTTCCGTTAAAACCAAATGAAATGCATGAGGAAATTGACTTTTTTGGTTTGGAAACTTGAGATGTTTTTTTTCCTAAAACATTTATGAGACAAGAATGTAGTTTGTGGCATCATAAAAACAAGAGATAAACTTGTAATCTACAGCTGATGTGTAAAGGAAAAATCAGAAAAGCAGATACATCGGTAAAACAATACTAGCTTTATAGTATATAATATACTTAGCTTTATATTTTCCAGATAACTAAATCAATAATAGAAGAGAATGGACTAATTAACTATGTTCTGGGAATCTGAATGTGCAGATGTACAACACTCTGAGACAGTCCAAAATTAAAGAGAGTATTATAAAAAGCTAATGATGAGCACTGAAACTTCTATTAGGAAATGCTGAATGCAAAAGAGTGCTGTAGTATATAGATAGAGATGAAAAGATAACCTGACGACCCAAGAAAATCCCCTGAGGACATGCATTTTATTTCTTTTTTAGGCTTGTGGAGAGAAAGGAGGAATGAGATAGAGAGGCTTCATATGAAGACAGTGCCATCTAGAGCAATCCATCAGACAGCACTGAATCAAAGTGCTTTCCTGGGTCAATAATCAAGGGTTCATGAAGTCGGACTGGTCAAGCATGTCACTAGCATGTTCAGGTGTTTGATTCCCAGAGATAACTGATACTAATCAAATGTATTTCTTGAATATATACTGTACAACCTTGGCCAAAAGTATTGTCAGTGGCATACATTTTGTGTTTTGCAAAGTTTGCTGCTTCAGTATTTGTAGATCATTTTTTTACATGTTTCTATGGTATTCTGGAATACAATTAGTATTTCATGAGTTTTAAAGGCTTTGTCAATATTTACAGTGTTGACCTTTGTTCTTCATAACCTGTGCAACTCAGTCTGGCATGCTGGATATCAGCTTCTGGGCCAAATCCTGACTGATGGCGATCCATTCTTGCCTTATTAGTTCTCGGAGTTTATCACAATTTGGGGGGCCTCTGCTTGTCCACTCGCCTTTTGAGGATTGACCACAGGTTCTCTATGGGATTAAGATCCATGGAGTTGCCTATATTTCCAAAATTTCAATGGGTTAGGGTCTCTGAGCCACTTCATTATCACTCTTGCCTTGTGACATGGTGCTCCATCATGCTGGAAAATGCACGGATCATCACCAAATTGCTCCAGGATTGTTGGGAGAAGTTGTTCTTGCAGGACGTTTTGACACCATTCTTTATTCATGGCAAAGAGTTTGGGCAGAATTGTGAGCGAGCACACTCCCTTGGATGAAAAGCAACCCCACACATGGATGGTCTCAGGATGCTTCACTGTTGGCATGGCACAGGACTCATGGTAGTATTCACCTTTCCTTCTCCGGACTATCGATTTTCCAGATGTCCCAAACAGTCAGAAGGGGGGCTTCATCAGAGAAAATAAATTTGCACCAATCTTCTGCTGTCCAATCCTTGTACTTCCTGCAGAATTTCAGACTGTCCTTGATGTTTTTCTTGGAGAGAAGTGGCTTCTTTGCTGCCCTTCTTGACACCAGGCCATTGTCCACAAGTCTTCACCTCACTGTACATGCAGATGTACTCATACCAACCTGCTGCCAATATTGAGCTCTGCACTGGTGGTGACACGATTCCGTAGCTGACTCCTCAGGAGACGACGGTCCTGGTGCTTCCTGGACACTCTGGGACGTCCTGAAGTCTTCTTCACTGCAGTTGAACCTCTCTCCTTGAAGATCTTGATGATCCGGTAAATGGTTCTTTCAGGTGCAACATACTTTGCAGCAATTTCTTTGCATGTGAGGCAATTTTGATGCAAAGCGATGATGGCTACACGTCTTTCTTTAGAGAAAGCGATAGATAAAAGTGCATTCAAGGTATACGTTTTTAGAAGTTTGTGTGGTCCGTGTGGAATAAAACCAATGATATTTAAGCTTGAAAGTGTCACTATCAACTACCATTGCATTGAAATGATGGCCTGAGATACTCTTTAAAACATCTCCTTTTGTGTTTTGCAGTAGAAAGTAAGTCATACAGGTAAGGAATGAGACAAGGGTAAGTAAATAATGACAGTATTTATTCTTGGGTGAACTATTTCTTATAAGATAAAAGGAGATTTTATAAATGTTCAAGTGTTTATTGGCAGAATAACAGCAACAATGCACAGAGGGGAAATTCATACAGGGCATTCACAAACAAGAGTGTATTTATGAGTGTGTGAACACACCTTTCCCTTATTGGGCAGCCATTGATACAGGGACTGCAGTTCTCTACAAGTCCACTGGGCGATTTGTTGGCAGATCTTGGTCTTTCCCAGGCTTTGCTTTTTCCACAGTTTGTGGTTTTCAACAAGATGTGGTTTTAATGTCACTGAACACTGAAGTTATAGTTTGACAAGGAAAACAGGCAATTGTACACAGGGAATGGTCTAGATTGATGAGGCCTGGGAAATCTGGGATATCTGGGAAAACCTCAGTGGAATCTGGGATATTAGGGACAATTATAGGATGGTAAGATATGATAACTCTTCATGATATCTACTAAGACCCCTGAGAAATGAGTGGGCAGTGCTTCTGTGAAGACATGATAGATCTTGCAGGAAATATAGATCACTGTTGTGCCAAATGTAAATTATGTTTCTATACGGATATATACTTAAATATACAGAGGCCATACTGACAATCTGTGGTTTTTCTCATTTGATCCTGTAAATAAACAATGTTTTAAATAAATAAATAAATAAATAGTTACAGTATAATGTAAAATGAAGGAGAAATATTTACGCGTATGCATTATTTTTAGGTCACTAATCAGATGAAGGCAAATCTGTGACTTTAAAGGAATAGTTCACCCAAAAATGAACATTCTCTCATCATTTACTCACCCTCATGTCATTCCAGATGTGTAGAACACAAATTAAGATTTGTTTAGAATAAGATCTCGGCTCCGGTCCAGAAACAGGTAAATATTTAGGCCCTTTTTACTGTAAATCTCCACTTTCACTTTCACATCCTTCTTTTGTTTTTTTGGCTCTTTGTATACTTCGTGCATATCGCCACCTACTGGTCAGAGCTTAAAGATTTCAGTATTGATCTGTTTCTTAACCACACCTATCATATTGCTTCTGAAGACATGGATTTAACCACTAGAGTCGTATGGATTACTTTTATGCTGATTTTGTGCTGATTTTGTGCTTTTTTTTGAGCTTCAAAGTTCTGGTCATGTATGGACCTACAGATTTCAAAAAATCTTAATTTGTGTTCTGCAGAAGAAAGTCACTCACATCTGGGATGGCTTGAGAGTGAATAAATGATGAGAGAATTTTCATTTTTAGGTGAACTATCCCTTTAATCATGTTAACTTCTTTGTACAAAAGGTCAAATTTTCTTGCTTCCATTGAAGTATACAAGATGCTCTTTGGATCGTTCTCAAATTATGCTGGAAACATGATCATAAGGTCTGGCACAAACTTGTGGAGTTCATGCCAGCTTGAGTGCATGCTGCCATTGAAGCAAAAGCAAATTGCTGTGCTGATAATATAATTTTTAATAAAAACAAAATTTTACAAAAACATGTGCTATAGTTTTCTAAGACTTTTGGATCCCACTGAATGGATATAAACGTTTAGTCATGAGCTTTAACAATAATTCAAATGCTGAGAGGCAAAGGATAACAACAGCTCCTTAGGGTAAAGGAGAAACCATAAAGCTAAATACAAACAATTAAACAAAGCCAGTGGGACCAGGGAGATTTGTGCAATAGGTTTTCTAATTTCAGTATTCAGTTTTTTTAAATGAAACCATACGGGTCAAATTAAAGCAACTCCCAGTAGGACATGAAGGTGAATAGAAGCACATACAGTATACTGTACGTCTATCAAAATGCACAGATTTCATAATCATTTTGAAAACAATTCAAGTCATGTATTGTTATGTTGTTAAATATGGTAATGTTATATGCAGCATATAAGAAAAAGAAAACTGATATCAATCTGATAAGTCTTGTTGAATATAGAGGGCAGGTGTATTCATAAATAATAAATTATAACAAACTCTTTTTTTTTTTTTCCAGCATGCTTAACTCACAACACCACATACAGAAGTTCAGTTTAAACAGGAATTAAATATACAGAAGCATTTCTGTTCAGGTGAAATTCACTTGCCAATCGCAGTAACTACAGATTTCACCTTTAACAAGGTTTTTGCTAAAGCAATAAGCCACAAGAGGCCACAGAGTATACAGTGATATTACAATGAGTAAGGGGAGTTCTGCAGCACAATGCAAAGGTTTTATAAAACAGTGGCAACAGCAATATAAATCAAAGACACCAATAAATATAGTCATTTTAACTAATGTAAAAAATTCAAATAAGATAAATAATAAAGGCATGCGATATATGAAATGTTCACACTAATAAGCTTTCATTTGAAATCACTTAAATTTAACTACGTTTCCAACTCTCATCCTACATTTTGATACGCAATGCCCACTATTCACGATCCAATCAATTCCAGATGGATAAAATCAAGTTCTCCATTTTTATCATTGAACAACTTGAAATATGTCAAATTATGGAAGTAAAATGGCTTGCGAAACACTTCCACATTGACTTTAAAGAGCTTGAAGCATAACAGCGATAACAGAAAAGGCCTCCGATCTTCAGAAACTCAGAACAAGTTAAACATTAACCTCAAGTTGCATTGCCCATCACCTCCATTTACCTTGCCATTACAACTGCCGGTCTCCATGGAGCAGCAGTGCCGCATCAGTCTGTATGGAGCAGAAAGTTTTTGATGGTGTCTGGCAGCGGAAGGGAAGCGATACTTGATAGGCGCTGCTTGCCCACGACTTCCCGGATTTTAACGCGGCACATGTAGGTCAGTTTCCTTGGGTGTCCTGTGTTAGAGAGCAGTGTTAGTGAGTTCAGGGAATATCAGATCTCAGAGCACTTTAGACATCAAGCAGTAATCTGATGTACACATTGAAAAATATCACTATTTATTGTTAGATTTATGCTTACAACAACCAGAAAAAAAAACTATTTTCCAATAGAAATATAACTTAATTCCACACGTATTCTCTAAACAAGTTGTACAGGGAGATGTTAGGCAGAATGTAATGGGTGAATTATCCTTTTAATAACTGACAAAAATAAATCTATCCATCATCTACATATCTGTCTGTCTGTCTCTTTATCTACATGTCTGTCTGTCTGTCTATTCATCTACATGTCTGTCTGTCTGTCTGTCTGTCTGTCTATTCATCTACATGTCTGTCTGTCTGTCTATTCATCTACATATCTGTCCGTCCGTCTGTCTATTCATCTACGTGTCCGTCTGTCTATTCATCTATGTGTCCGCCTGTCTATTCAGCTACGTGTCCGCCTGCCTCTCTATTCATCTACGTGTCTGTCCGTCTGTCTATTCATCTACGTGTCCGTCCGTCTATTCATCTACGTGTCCGTCCGTCTGTCTATTCATCTACGTGTCCGTCCGTCTGTCTATTCATCTACGTGTCCGTCCGTCTGTCTATTCATCTACATGTCTGTCCGTCTGTCTATTCATCTACATGTCTGTCCGTCTGTCAGTCTATTCATCTACATGTCTGTCTGTCTGTCTGTCTATTCATCTACATGTCTGTATGTCTGTCTGTCAGTCTATTCATCTACATGTCTGTCTGTCTGTCCGTCTGTCTATTCATCTACGTGTCCGTCCGTCTGTCTATTCATGTACGTGTCTGTCCATCTGTCTATTCATCTACGTGTCTCTCCGTCTGTCTACTCATCTAGTCATCTACATGGCTGTCCAACTGTTCATTTTTCTATTCATCTACTTGTCCGTCCGTCTGTCTATTCATCTACGTGTCCGTCCGTCTGTCTATTCATCTACGTGTCCGTCCGTCTGTTTATTCATCTACGTGTCCGTCTGTCTGTCTATTCATCTACGTGTCTGTCCGTCTGTCTATTCATCTACATGTCTGTCCGTCTGTCTATTCATCTACATGTCTGTCTGTCTGTCTCTGTCTTTTTGTCAACATATCAGTCTTTCTGTCTGTCTATTCATCTACATGTCTGTCTGTCTGTCTATTCATCTACATGTCTGTCTGTCTATTCATCTACATGTCTGACTGTCTATTCATCTACATGTCTGACTGTTCATTTTTCTATTCATCTACATGTCTGTCCGTCTGTCTATTCATCTACGTGTCTGTCCGTCTGTCTATTCATCTACATGTCTGTCCGTCTGTCTATTCATCTACATGTCTGTCTGTCTGTCTATTCATCTACATGTCTGTCTGTCTATTCATCTACATGTCTGACTGTCTATTCATCTACATGTCTGACTGTTCATTTTTCTATTCATCTACATGTCTGTCCGTCTGTCTATTCATCTACGTGTCCGTCCGTCTGTCTATTCATCTACGTGTCCGTCCGTCTGTCTAGTCATCTACGTGTCTGTCCGTCTGTCTATTCATCTACGTGTCTGTCCGTCTGTCTCTGTCTTTTTGTCAACATATCAGTCTTTCTGTCTGTCTATTCATCTACATGTCTGTCTGTCTGTCTATTCATCTACATATCTGTCTGTCTGTCTGTCTATTTATCTACATGTCTGTCCGTCTATTCATCTACATGTCTGTCCGTCTGTCTGTCTATTAATCTACATATCTGTCCATCTGTCTGTCTATTCATCTACATGTCTGACTGTTCATTTTTCTATTCATCTACATGTCTGTCTGTCTGTCTATTCATCTACATGTCTTCTGACTGTTCATTTTTCTATTCATCTACATGTCTGTCCGTCTGTCTATTCATCTACATGTCTGTCCGTCTGTCTATTCATCTACGTGTCCGTCCGTCTGTCTATTCATCTACGTGTCTGTCTGTCTGTCTATTCATCTACATGTCTGTCTGTCTATTCATCTACATGTCTGACTGTCTATTCATCTACATGTCTGACTGTTCATTTTTCTATTCATCTACATGTCTGTCCGTCTGTCTATTCATCTACGTGTCCGTCCGTCTGTCTAGTCATCTACGTGTCTGTCCGTCTGTCTATTCATCTACATGTCTGTCCGTCTGTCTATTCATCTACATGTCTGTCCGTCTGTCTATTCATCTACGTGTCCGTCCGTCTGTCTATTCATCTACGTGTCCGTCCGTCTGTCTGTCTTTTTGTCAACATATCAGTCTTTCTGTCTGTCTGTCTATTCATCTACATGTCTGTCTGTCTGTCTATTCATCTACATGTCTGTCCGTCTGTCTATTCATCTACATATCTGTCCGTCTGTCTGTCTATTCATCTACATGTCTGTCTGTCTGTCTGTCTATTCATCTACATGTCTGTCCATCTGTCTGTCTATTCATCTACATGTCTGTCCGTCTGTCTGTCTATTCATCTACATGTCTGTCCGTCTGTCTGTCTATTCATCTACATGTCTGTCCGTCTGTCTGTCTATTCATCTACATGTCTGTCTGTCTGTCTATTCATCTACATGTCTGTATGTCTGTCTGTCTGTCTATTCATCTACATGTCTGTCCGTCCGTCTATTCATCTATGTGGCCGTCTGTCTATTCATCTACATGTCTGTCCGTCTCTCTATTCATCTACGTGTCTCTCCGTCTGTCTATTCATCTACATGTCTGTCTGTCTATTCATCTACGTGTCTGTCTGTCTATTCATCTACATGGCTGTCCGTCTGTCTATTCATCTACATGGCTGTCTGACTGTTCATTTTTCTATTCATCTACTTGTCTGTCCGTCTGTCTATTCATCTACTTGTCCGTCCGTCTGTCTATTCATCTATGTGTCTGTCTGTCTATTCATCTACATATTTGTCTGTCTATTCATCTACATATTTGTCTGTCTATTCATCTACATGTCTGTCTGTCTGTCTATTCATCTACATGTCTGTCTGTCTGTCTGTCTATTCATCTACATGTCTGTCTGTCTATTCATCTACATATCTGTCCGTCTATTCATCTACATATCTGTCCATCTGTCTGTCTATTCATCTACATATCTGTCCATCTGTCCATCTGTCTATTCATCTACGTGTCCGTCTGTCTATTCATCTACGTGTCCGTCTGTCTATTCATCTACGTGTCCGTCTGACTGTTCATTTTTCTATTCATCTACATGTCCATCCGTCTGTCTATTCATCTACGTGTCCGTCCGTCTGTCTATTCATCTACGTGTCCGTCCGTCTGTCTCTGTCTTTTTGTCAACATATCAGTCTTTCTGTCTGTCTGTCTATTCATCTACATGTCTGTCTGTCTGTCTATTCATCTACATGTCTGTCTGTCTGTCTATTCATCTACATGTCTGTCCATCTGTCTGTCTATTCATCTACATGTCTGTCCGTCTGTCTATTAATCTATATATCTGTCCATCTGTCTGTCTATTCATCTACGTGTCCGTCCGTCCGTCTATTTATCTGCGTGTCCGTCCGTCCGTCTATTCATCTACGTGTCCGTCCGTCTGTCTATTCATCTACGTGTCTGTCTGTCTGTCTATTCATCTACGTGTCTGTCCGTCCGTCCGTCTATTCATCTACGTGTCCGTCCGTCCGTCTATTCATCTACGTGTCCGTCCGTCCGTCTATTCATCTACGTGTCCGTCCGTCCGTCTGTCTATTCATCTACGTGTCCGTCCGTCCGTCTGTCTATTCATCTACGTGTCCGTCCGTCCGTCTGTCTATTCATCTACGTGTCCGTCCGTCTGTCTATTCATCTACGTGTCCGTCCGTCCGTCTGTCTATTCATCTACGTGTCCGTCTGTCTATTCATCTACGTGTCCGTCTGTCTATTCATCTACGTGTCCGTCTGTCTATTCATCTACGTGTCCGTCCATCTGTCTGTCTATTCATCTACATGTCTGTCCATCTGTCTGTCTATTCATCTACATGTCTGTCCGTCTGTCTGTCTATTCATCTACATGTCTGTCTGTCTGTCTATTCATCTACATGTCTGTATGTCTGTCTGTCTGTCTATTCATCTACATGTCTGTCCGTCCGTCTATTCATCTATGTGGCCGTCTGTCTATTCATCTACATGTCTGTCCGTCTCTCTATTCATCTACGTGTCTCTCCGTCTGTCTATTCATCTACATGTCTGTCTGTCTATTCATCTACGTGTCTGTCTGTCTATTCATCTACATGGCTGTCCGTCTGTCTATTCATCTACATGGCTGTCTGACTGTTCATTTTTCTATTCATCTACTTGTCTGTCCGTCTGTCTATTCATCTACTTGTCCGTCCGTCTGTCTATTCATCTATGTGTCTGTCTGTCTATTCATCTACATATTTGTCTGTCTATTCATCTACATATTTGTCTGTCTATTCATCTACATGTCTGTCTGTCTGTCTATTCATCTACATGTCTGTCTGTCTGTCTATTCATCTACATATCTGTCCGTCTATTCATCTACATATCTGTCCATCTGTCCATCTGTCTATTCATCTACGTGTCCGTCTGTCTATTCATCTACGTGTCCGTCTGTCTATTCATCTACGTGTCCGTCTGACTGTTCATTTTTCTATTCATCTACGTGTCCGTCCGTCTGTCTATTCATCTACGTGTCCGTCCGTCTGTCTATTCATCTACATGTCTGACTGTTCATTTTTCTATTCATCTACGTGTCTGTCCGTCTGTCTATTCATCTACGTGTCCGTCCGTCTGTCTATTCATCTACGTGTCCGTCCGTCTGTCTCTGTCTTTTTGTCAACATATCAGTCTTTCTGTCTGTCTGTCTATTCATCTACATGTCTGTCTGTCTGTCTATTCATCTACATGTCTGTCTGTCTGTCTATTCATCTACATGTCTGTCCATCTGTCTGTCTATTCATCTACATGTCTGTCTGTCTGTCTATTAATCTATATATCTGTCCATCTGTCTGTCTATTCATCTACGTGTCCGTCCGTCGGTCTATTCATCTACGTGTCCGTCCGTCTGTCTATTCATCTACGTGTCTGTCTGTCTGTCTATTCATCTACGTGTCTGTCCGTCTGTCTGTCTATTCATCTACGTGTCCGTCCGTCTGTCTATTCATCTACGTGTCCGTCTGTCTGTCTATTCATCTACGTGTCTGTCCGTCTGTCTGTCTATTCATCTACGTGTCCGTCCGTCCGTCCGTCTATTCATCTACGTGTCCGTCCGTCCGTCTGTCTATTCATCTACGTGTCCGTCTGTCTATTCATCTACGTGTCCGTCTGTCTATTCATCTACGTGTCCGTCTGTCTATTCATCTACGTGTCCGTCTGTCTATTCATCTACGTGTCCGTCTGTCTATTCATCTACATGTCTGTCCGTCTGTCTATTCATCTACATGTCTGACTGTTCATTTTTCTATTCATCTACATGTCTGTCTGTTTATTCATCTACGTGTCCGTCCGTCTGTCTGTCTATTCATCTACATGTCCGTCCGTCTGTCTATTCATCTACGTGTCCGTCCGTCTGTCTATTCATCTACGTGTCCGTCCGTCTGTCTATTCATCTACGTGTCCGTCCGTCCGTCTGTCTATTCATCTACGTGTCCGTCTATTCATCTACGTGTCCGTCTGTCTATTCATCTACGTGTCCGTCTGTCTATTCATCTACATGTCTGTCCGTCTGTCTATTCATCTACATGTCTGACTGTTCATTTTTCTATTCATCTACATGTCTGTCTGTTTATTCATCTACGTGTCCGTCCGTCTGTCTGTCTATTCATCTACGTGTCCGTCCGTCTGTCTATTCATCTACGTGTCCGTCCGTCTGTCTATTCATCTACGTGTCCGTCCGTCTGTCTATTCATCTACGTGTCCGTCCGTCTGTCTATTCATCTACGTGTCCGTCCGTCTGTCTCTGTCTTTTTGTCAACATATCAGTCTTTCTGTCTGTCTGTCTGTCTATTCATCTACATGTCTGTCTGTCTGTCTATTCATCTACATGTCTGTCCGTCTGTCTATTCATCTACATGTCTGTCCATCTGTCTGTCTATTCATCTACGTGTCTGTCCGTCCGTCTATTCATCTACGTGTCCGTCCGTCCGTCTATTCATCTACGTGTCCGTCTGTCTATTCATCTACGTGTCCGTCTGTCTATTCATCTACATGTCTGTCCGTCTGTCTATTCATCTACATGTCTGACTGTTCATTTTTCTATTCATCTACATGTCTGTCTGTTTATTCATCTACGTGTCCGTCCGTCTGTCTGTCTATTCATCTACATGTCCGTCCGTCTGTCTATTCATCTACGTGTCCGTCCGTCTGTCTATTCATCTACGTGTCCGTCCGTCTGTCTATTCATCTACGTGTCCGTCCGTCTGTCTCTGTCTTTTTGTCAACATATCAGTCTTTCTGTCTGTCTGTCTGTCTATTCATCTACATGTCTGTCTGTCTGTCTATTCATCTACATGTCTGTCCGTCTGTCTATTCATCTACATGTCTGTCCATCTGTCTGTCTATTCATCTACGTGTCTGTCCGTCCGTCTATTCATCTACGTGTCCGTCCGTCCGTCTATTCATCTACGTGTCCGTCCGTCCGTCTATTCATCTACGTGTCCGTCCGTCTGTCTCTGTCTTTTTGTCAACATATCAGTCTTTCTGTCTGTCTGTCTATTCATCTACATGTCTGTCCATCTGTCTGTCTATTCATCTACGTGTCCGTCCGTCTGTCTATTCATCTACGTGTCCGTCCGTCCGTCTATTCATCTACGTGTCCGTCCGTCCGTCTATTCATCTACGTGTCCGTCCGTCCGTCTATTCATCTACGTGTCCGTCCGTCTGTCTGTCTGTCTATTCATCTACGTGTCCGTCCGTCTGTCTGTCTGTCTATTCATCTACGTGTCCACCCGTCCGTCCGTCCATTCATCTACGTGTCCGTCCGTCCGTCCGTCCATTCATCTACGTGTCCGTCCGTCCGTCAGTCCATTCATCTACGTGTCCGTCCGTCCGTCAGTCCATTCATCTGCGTGTCCGTCCGTCCGTCAGTCCATTCATCTACGTGTCCGTCCGTCCATCCGTCCATTCATCTACGTGTCCGTCCGTCCGTCTATTCATCTACGTGTCCGTCCGTCTGTCTGTCTATTCATCTACATGTCCGTCTGTCTGTCTATTCATCTACGTGTCTGTCTATTCATCTACATGTCTCTCCGTCTGTCTATTCATCTACATGTCTGTCTGTTTATTCATCTACGTGTCTGTCTGACTGTTCATTTTTCTATTCATCTACGTGTCCGTCCGTCTGTCTATTCATCTACGTGTCCGTCCGTCTGTCTATTCATCTACGTGTCCATCCGTCTGTCTCTGTCTTTTTGTCAACATATCAGTCTTTCTGTCTGTCTGTCTGTCTTGTCATCCACATATCTGTCTGTCAATTAATCTACAGAGCTGTCTGTCTGTCTATCAATTAATTTAAGTGTCTGTCTGTCTGTCTATTCATCTACATGTCTGTCTGTCTGTCTCTGTCTTTTTGTCTACATATCAGTCATCCACATATCGTCTGTCTATTCATCTACATATTTGTCTGTCAATTAATCTATAGAGCTGTCTGTCTGTCTATCAATTAATCTACATGTCTGTATGTCGGTCTATTCATCTACATATCAAAGTAATTAAATTATATATAATTGTGATATTGTGATGAAAGCAAAATTATATGATATCCAAAAAATTAAGATAATACATGCATGGTGTCATGAAAAATTACTGCACAGTAGAAATGACCCTTCAAAAACATGAGAATACGACTTACTTCTGGCCTCCTGGTAGATGCGAAGAGCCTCAGGGTTAACTCTTACACGACCCATGGCATCAGGGTCAAGCTCGCCCCAAGGGACCAGCCACGGGTCAGCACCATGGTCCAGCAGTGAGCTAACGAAGGCTGGTTCACAGCCGTGTCTCAGAACTGCATCCAGAAGACAGGAGGCCAGGCCCCTTGCAAGAGCTTCCCTGCTCACGGGGCCAGTGTAGTTGTAGTCCGGATTGGCACCGGCCTGCAGAAGCATCCGGAAACAGTGGAGGTGGTGGTACGCAGCGCTGATGTACAGCGGACAGACCACCAGAGTTGACAGAGTGCGGGCGCTGAACAAGGGCCTGGGGCCCAGCTGGTGATCCACATCAACATCGGCATTGTACCTGTGTGTATTCCAGGACACATACAAACCAACTGATTACAATACAAATGAACATTCGGTTTTATTCATTATACATGAGCAGAACAAAGTTGAGTGTAAATTGTTTGGAAAACCATATTTACACATATTGTCCCATTGAGTTCAATTGGAATAAGAATGGATTAATGAACCATTTTTAAGCGCATTCGTTTTGCTCGTATTTCACAATTAAGACACATTGCTTCCATATTGAAGAATTATTTTTGCTTCAGTTCTTATTTGTATAGTACATGTATCTTTAGTAACAGATTGTGCAACATCATTTACTGTATCCCACCTGATGAGCTCTTGCAGGATGTCCACTCGGCCCACTCGTGCAGCGTGGTACAATGGGGTGCTTCGATGGTGCCTGCTGCCGTTTGGATCAGCACCAGCTTCCAGAAGGATCTTCACACAGTCCAGGTGTCCATTAACCACAGCAACATACAGAGCAGTCTGACCTTTCACATCCACCAGGTCCACTTCAGCTCCCTGAGAGATGAGGAAATCCACGCATTTGCCATGACCCGCAGTTGCCGCAATACGCAAGGGCGTGCAGGGCAGCCAACCACAGCACCAAACTGACTTCTCATTGATCCGTCTAAAAACAAAATTAAATGTTACACAACTTATCCAACACAAGCTTGTATTATGTGTTGAATCAACTGAAAGTAGCACTTCATGGTGAGAGGCATCTACAACCTCAATTCTGAAAAAGTTGGGACAGTATGACAAATGCTAATAAAAACAAAAAGGAGTGATTTGTAAATTATATTCAGCCTTTGCTATATTGAAAGCACTAGAACTACACATTATATGCTGTTTTTCCTTTTGAATTTCATAGTTTTTTTTTTTAATTTACAGTCATTTCAAATCAGATGATTGCAACACGCTCCAAGAAAGGTTGGGACTATTGGGACTAAGGTTGTGTTTACCACTGTGAAACATCACAATTTCTTCTTATAACACTTATTAAGCATTTGGGCACGGAAGACACAAGTTTGTTAAGTTTAGAAAGTGGAATTTGTCCTCATTCATCCATTATGGAGGTCTTTAGCTGCACAATTGTACGGGGTCTTTGTTGCTGTATGGTGTGCTTAATAATGCACCACACATTCTCAGTTGGAGACTGATCAGGACAATCTTGCACCCGCACTCTCAGCTTACACAGCCATGCACTTGAGATCTGGGCACTATGTGGTTTGAAGTTGTCTTACTGGAAAATGCAGGGAAGTCTCTGGAAAAGACTGTGCTGGATGGCAGTATATGTTGCTGCAAAACGTGTACATATCTGACTGCATTCATGGTGTTCACACAGATTTGTGAGTTACCCATGGCATGGGCACTGACACACCCATGGCCAATACAGACACTGGCTTTTGGACCTGATGCTGATAACAGCTTGGATGGCCCATTTCCTCTTTGGCCCGGATAACACGACGTCTGTTTTTCAACAATTTTATGAAATGTGGACACTTCAGTCCAAAAAACAGTTTCACTGTTGTACTTTCCACCTAAGATGAGACTGAGCTCAGAGCAGTCGGCAACGCTTCTGGACAGTGTTGATGTAGGACTTCTGCTTTGCATAGTAAAGTCTTAACTTGTATCTGTGGATGCAGCGGCGAGTGGTGTTGACTAACAAAGGTTTACTAAAGTTATCCCAAGCCCATGTTCATGATATCCATTACAGATGAGTGATGTTTTTTAAGACGGTGATGTCTGAGAGATTAGAGATCATGTGTTTTCGTCTTACCCTTTATGCACCAAGATTTGACCAGATTCCTTGAATCTTTTAACTATATTGTGCACTGTAGAGGGTGAAATGCCCAAAATCCTTCCAATTTGTCTTTGGGGAACATTGTTGTCAAAGTGCTGGACTATTTGCTGAAGCATCTGTTGGTAAATTGACAAGTCTCGAATGATCTTTACTCTTGGAGGTCTAGGCTGTTTTTGGAGGCTCCTTAAACAGTATACAGTACTATGACACGATTGCCTCACCAGTTTCACATCTCCTGTTTCCAATTGCCTTGTTATTTCAACTCGTCAAATTGTTATTAGTCTTAAATTGCCCCCGTCTCAACTTTTCTGGAGCGTGTTGCAATCATCTGATTTGAAATAACTGTACATTTAAAAAAACTATGAAATTCACAAGGAAAAACAGCATATAATGTGTAGTTGTAGAGCCTTCAATATAGCAAAGGGTGAAAATAATTTACAGATCACTCATTTTGTTTTTATAAGCATTTTACATGCGGTCCCGACTTCTTCGGAATTGAAGTTTTACAGTATTTGTTAAATTGCGTTAAACAAGTATTTATTTGGAGTTGTGTAACAACACTAAACCTCCGAACTGACCCCTAACCCTGACCCTAAACATAGAAGCAGCGAATCTAAAATTGAAAAGAACTAGGGTTACCACGTAGGTATGACTGACGGAACATCACTTTCATCTGACAAGTTGTCAAGAACGTAGCAAACTGCATAAATAATATCGAATTTAACTGATGACACAGGTGCGCATATTTCAGCTATTTTACAGTAGCTTCAAATGTGGCTCAGCCTATCAGAATTTCAGAAAGAGTTGAATCTATTAATTTTATAATAGTAACAAAAGGTTATTATGTTGTATTCTTTATTCATTTATGCATCAATTACCAAAGGAAGAACTGTCTCCTTAGGGGCAGTTTAGATCAGTGGGTCATAATTGGTTGATTAGCAGGACCCAGTTAGATCACAAAGGTACATAGAGGTCTGAAGACATTATAAATATTGGCAAATTGAACTTTCACGGATATATAAAGAATGCTTCAGTCGCATCTCACAGTGCAGCACATTGAATGTACATGGAATATTGGTCACAAACATGACGGTGTGGTCATACAGTGACCTCACATGAAACAGGTCAATACAAGGTGCATACAAAACATATACAACTCACAACAAATGTGTATTTTTATATATATATACACACACACACACACACACACACACACACACACACACACACACACACACACACACACACACACACACACACACACACACACACACACACACACACACACAAAATAAAAAATGCCAGGGGTATTTATGCCAGGGGTATTTATGCCAGGGGTTATATATTAATGCTACAATAAATCAAAAGTGCCTCATGAGTATTTTTTTCTTTGTTATTTCTAAAACGGTCCCATATTGTTTAACTTCATTCATATATTGTTCAAAGTTTGGGTTAGCTCTAGCTCATTTGTTCTAGCTCATTTGTTTGCCCATGAGCGAACACGTCAGCCTCTAGATCACGTACTTCCAGGAAACCTTGCGCTAGATAAACAGATGCCATTGAAATGAATGGGAATGCTAATAGATCGCTTTCTCCAGGGATTTTAGTGCTCCTCGGTTCAGACCCCTCAGAATGCATTTCCGCTAAAAAGAGCTTAGCCCCACACAACGAACAAAACAGAAAGCACATTTTCACATCTCGAGACACATTTTTAAAAGTTGATGCACGCATGGGTAAAAGGCGTCCATCTAGTGCATGTTTACATTGAAAAACAACTGCAAAAGTGCAGATAGACACAAAAGCACATCAGGTGTGAACAGACACACGGTGCAATTTTGGCCACAATTTTGTCGTCTGAAACAAATTTCAGGGATCGTAAAAGATTTCTCTTGTCGTCGGGCAAAATCTGCAGTTTTTAATGGCTTAGTGCGACATGTTCACCAACAGGTGATTAATTGCGATGAATAATAGCCTCTGACAAAAGTTCTGGCGATGTTAGAAATTTAGCATTGCAGTCGTGTAGTCTGACCAGCAACAATCGCAAAGACTGTGCAGTGTGCACCCAGAATCACTTATCGAATCACTGAGAGAAGGAAGGCTCACTGCTTGAAGCTGTCTTCTTGAAGGAGGGTCTTGACAGTGTCCAGATCTCCAACATAGGCAGCGTTATGTAGACGCATGTCCTCACACTGTTCCAGAGGCTTGTCACAGAATTGCTCTTGGAGCCATTCCTTCAGGTTACGACCTGTTTAGATCAGTTACATAGCTAGATCTGCACTGAACTTATTCAACAATGAAACATAGCCTACTATACAGTAGGTTTCCAAAAGTCTGAGACCACTAGTGGCTTCTTTATAGCATCATTTAACTTGGCTATTAAAAGTTTTGCTTTTGTGCAAAGGAATTAACATGGTCGGTGTCAGAAGTTTACTAGAAATAGAGCAGAATCTTAAATATCTCATCTTCATGTTACAACATAACATGATTACATAATTTGTTACAAATTATTTCCAAAGCTTTCTGTTTATTTCCATGCTTACATTACATTATCTGAATCCCAGATGATTCATGTGGTCTCAGATGTCTGGACCCCACTGCAGATGTTTAAAATAATACATATTCATATCAGTTGTATAATGACATACCAGCTGCAGTGGTGTTTGGTAGATGTGAAACAGTGACCAGTGGACAGCTCATGCTGGGAGGTTCATCAACATCCCCTTCAACAACACCTCCACCATCAGCCATACTCTGTCAGTCTCCTAAAACAATGTCTGCTCAAAGTGTAATAAACCACAACAAATAGCTAAAGCAACCAGAACTACCAGTGCCTTTTTTACAGACTATTTCGATAGTATTTTTAGCCGAAGCATGGACTTACAGAATGCGCTGCTGTTTGGGCTGCTCTGATTGGCTGGCTGTTCACTTCCTGTTGGAGGCTTGTCTGGTTTTAAGGTGGAGCGCTGCTCGGGCAGAGTTAAGGTGGTAATTGTTGGGGACGTTCTTAAAGGAAAACACTCAAAGGAATAGTTTACCTAAAATGAAAATGCTGTCATCATTTACTCACCATTATGTTGTTCATATGACGATTATGCCTTTTTTCCCATAATGACACACATATTGGCACATATTATAATAATACTGTCAAATGTTTGGGACATAATGCACTAAAAAAAAAAAAAATCCTAAAGAAATAATAGTAATTTTGAAACATATGTATACAATCCATGTCTCACATGAGATGAAGACTCCAGTCATAGCAGTAACTTTATAAAAGCTGTTTTTTTCTATGTAGAGAGGGTCCCCTCATAAGGGCTACCATGTTGGGATCACATGACAATCCGAATACAGTAATCTCAGAAATATCCTTGATATTTGACACTTTCACTTATGGATTAAATTTATCATGGCTGACTTTGAAAAGCGATATTCTACAACAGCATCAGAAACTGAAAACCATTGTGTTTAAACAATGCTGCCTCCAGGCCCCTAGGTGTCAGTGTAAGTTCAAGATTAAATATTTAAAAAAAAATTATGCACCTTTAAGATTTTTTGATATTGTTTTTAGAATAATTACACACACTATGCACAAATTCTCATTGCCATGATGCTTCTGGACATTTTTTTGTTTTTTTAATTCCAGTTATTTTCAATGGTGATTTTTTTTTTTTCCATTTGAGTCTCATTACTGTAATTCAGTCATTTTTTACTTTATTACATAAAAATACTGTTTATTTTTTTATGTTATTTTTTTAACCAGCATAAATACATTTTCAGATACTATGGCTCTGTTAATGTTTAAATCAGCTTTGCCACATTAGTAAATTATATTTCTTGCCCACTCAAAACTTGTCACCAAAATGTTAGGCTGGTTGGCAGGGAGTTGCAATGCGGTTGCTAAGGTGATATTATTGTTTTTGTAGCATAGAACGATGAGCAATGTATCAAAGTTTATGGCCTGATGCAAATATTTAGGGTTATGGGTTTGTTCAAATTATAGTTATATATTGTCCTTTTTGTTTATTCTTTTTTTTTTTTTTACATTTTTAACCAGATTTTGTGACATTATTTAATTTGATGATTAAGCACATTGAGCAGAAATGGTCCAGGAAAGTAATTCCTATTACAACAAAATACTATTACAGTATACTATTTCTAATTACAGACATTTTTTTTTATTTGTTTTACGGTAATATACAGTGTTGAAAAAAGGTACTGTTTACAATAATATATAGAAAATTGGGGGGACAAAGTGTCTAATTATTGTGAAATTAATGTCATAAATACATTCTTAATGGTCCTAAAAAATAGGCTTTATTTTCTCTGAGCAAAGTATAATTAAAAATTTAATTATTTTAATTTTGAGGATCTTGAGATTCATCCATTTTGTACATAGCAGAAAAGTCTTGAGTTCAGTCCAGTGCATTGTGAAATGTGTGGTTGAAGACAAAGTGTTACTCTCTGTAACTGTGGTAGGTGACTTGATTTTGCCATTGTAGGAAATTTACTTGGAAGAGCCGCAGACGCATGCCTTTTTGCTGCCTGACGACAGCTCAACCATGCATACTGGGCTTTGGGCTCTCTTAAAAATAAACAGTGAGTCTGACGGCCCCATGTGTCTCTTGAGAGGAACAGACCTTAGGGAGCTACAACACACAACTCTCTAAACACTGGCTACTCTGCACCAAAAAATGGGAGACATCAGTCTCATTCAACAAAACTCTTTCAGGTGACAGTGCAGTTCTTTAGTACAATGTTGAAATATCATTTTTGTGCAACTTGGGCTAAAATGTTTCTACCTTAAAGGAGTATTCCAGTGTAATGGGATTAATGGAAAGGAGGAGGAGAGAACCGGCTTGACAATATAAATAATAGTTTTAATATAAAACTGAAACAAAAAGACAAACACACACAGGTGTCGGACAGCTGTCCATAAATCTCTCTCTCTCTGTCGCACTGCAGCTTCCAGTCGGCCTTTATCCCTCTCTGAGGCTTGATTAGCCTGATTAGGGGCCAGGTGTGCACAATCATGGTCCCGCCCTCTGCCCTGTCACATCCGGGTTCAATACAAGTTAAGCTCAATCGACAACATTTGTGCCATAATACTGATTACCACATAAAATTATTTTGACTCGTCCCTCCTTTTCTTTAATAAAAGCAAAAATCGAGGTGACAGTGAGGCATTTACATTGGAAGTGAATGGGGGCCAATATTTTGACATTAAAAAATCAGTTTCAAAAGTATAGACACAAGGCATAAACGCTATGCATGTAAACATGATTTTAGTGTGATAAAATCATTTACTAAACTTTTCTCTGTAAAGTTAATGCCAATTTCACAATACTGTTGCCATGACGAGTTAATGGCAACCAACCCTAAAATGACTGTAAAAATTAAGATTTAAACAACTTTACAGCTCAAACAATACACACGATTTTATAAAATCATAAGCTTCACATTTCTGCCTTTAAACCATCCAAAAATTGGCTTATGTTGTTCAAAACATGCATGACTTTCCTTGTTTTGTGGAAAGCAATATATTTATGACTGGACTTGAAAAGCTCCAAAATGACCAAAAAATGACCTTAAAAGTATCATGAAAGTAATCCATAAGACTTCAAAATTCAAGCAAAGAATTCAAGAACGAGCAGCATGCTCACACGGGAAGTCGGCATGTTGTTTCCGAGACTTCCAGTACCCAAGGATCGGACACATAATGCCGACTCACTGACAAGTGGCAACTCCAATCAGAAATTTTTTTGTGTGTGTGTGTGTGTGTGTAAGACGTGTGTTTTCCTTCCCTTGTTGTGCGACCGGCAGCACGTTGCATCTTCAGTGTGGGAGTCCCGAATTTCGAATCCAGAGTTGAAACCAGGAAGTAATTGCGTTCACATAATCAGTGATGTGCGCGATTTGTTCAGTTTGCATTTTTTTCATATAATAATACATTTTTACTGCACTGATGGTTAGCTTTAGGCTCGGGGTTTGGGTTTGGGTTGGGAGGTACAGTTTATAAAACATGCAAACATCTTCACTACATTACAGCCTGTACAGCTGAAAACAACTAGCTTTACAACTCACTTTTGGCACCCTTCTGTAGACCCTTCAATTGAAATGGAGCTCACACATGCCTGTACGCCTTACCGCATTTGCCACTGGGGGCAGTGTTTCCAATTTCGGTAAGCACAGACCAATTTTAGCTAAAGAGACGTCAAGCTACCGTTTCTGATTTCATTATGAGATCAGTCTGGAATGAATGCCATATGGGTTTGCAGTTTTGGGGATTAACAGAATTGTATCTTTAATTGTATTCCACTACAGCTACAATTTAAATAATTGTTATTTAGAATACAGTTACATTCAAAAAGTATTTTGATTACTGAAGAGATTTCTTTGCATTTTATTGTCATTTGTTTCATTTAATATTTAGTCGTTTCAGTTGGAAAACATTTATACATATAAATGATGCGATCCAAAGTGCATTTGAACAGCAGAGAAACACTTTCTTATGATGTGTTACATTCATACGAGCAGACAGAGAAGAAGGTTTGAAGCACAAGAAATATAAATACATTTTGTGTAAATTGTTAGCTTTACGCTAAGCTAAAATGCTATTTCTAGCCATTTTACATGCACATGTTACCAGACACAATCATATTTTTTATCAAGAAAATTCACATTGGATCATAATTTCTTTTTTTTCTAGTAAGACCTTTGATATTAGGGCAAAAATCCTATTCTTGATAATAATGTGTTTATTGTTTTCCTGTAAAAATATCTAAAAATCTTTAAAACAAGATCAATTTGATTTATCTGGTTTTAGAAACAACACTGCATAAGATATTTAGTTTTTTCAGAGAATGTATTTTTAACATGTGTATTTTGTCTTACTGTACTGACAGAGATTTTATAATCAAAACAAGTGAAAAAATCTACCAGTGCTGAAAAAGTAATCCAAAGTATTTAGATTACATTACTGACCTTGAGTAATCTAACGGAATATGTTACAAATTACATTTTACAGCATGTACACTGTAATCTGTAGTGGAATATGTTTCAAAAGTAACCCTCCCAACCCTGTGGGATTGGAACAACATCAAGGTGAGAAAAGAATAACAGAATTTTCAGTTTGTGGTGGACTCTCTCTTTAATAGTGTCTTAATGATGCACTTGCTTTAATTTCTTCCCTGGTTATGATTCTGTTATAAGAGTCCCAAATAATAAGGTATATAAGAAATTGTTTTACTTCAAAATCTTTTATATGTAACAAAACTATAGAAAATACAAGATCCACCTGTTCACTGGGCTTCGTGCTCAAGCGACACAATCATTTCTGAATGACCCGAGGACCCTCAGGCTGGCGTTTTCTCCAGTGTCCACAGCAGGAGAACATAAAGACAAAAGAGGCCCGCGGGGCACGTGGCCTGTTCACTCCAAGCTAATCCAAACGTTCACTTAAGGATCTCAGGACTCTCTCAGGCAGGTGCTTTTTAAGGGTTTCAAAATCCTGATCTTAAACGGCCTGGTCAAACTTTTGCTCAATAGACATTCAAGTGCTCCTGCAGTACTTGCATGCAAGCCTGTGTGGTGCAGCTGTTATAACGCCTGCCAAAATCAAAACTGATGTGCTGATACAAGCTTTATAAATGTTATTCAGTGTTTTTGAGGGTCAGCTTTCTGAAACTTTGTGTGTGTGTGAAGTGTTAAACATTTTACATTTCCAGGCTGTTTTGAAAACTCATTAAAATGTTAACTTGGCATATTTATGAACTTTTGTTATGCATAGAATGCCCTGTATGACCTACAACATTTGCCGAAATGCTCAGAAAACACCAGAATACTCTGTGCTGGGCACTGTATACCAATGTAATGCAATGAAATGAACCTTTCGTTTCCAGTTTAATGAATGAAATGGATAAAATATCAGCTGCAATTTTAAACATCTCTTTCCTAACTTATTATTTGCAGAGCCCCTTTGAGGAAAGGCAGAGAATGACTTTCTGAAATAGTTTTGCATTCCCTCACCAGACCATCCCTTATGAAAATGTTCCATGGTTTTACAAGTTGAACTAGGTATTCATGGTTAAAACATGATTTGTAAAGCCATGCTAAATTTTCATAAGGGATGGATAAGGTTGTAAGGGAACACAGAATGGTTTCAAAACATAAATTCCTTGCCTGTCCTCTACGGGGCTCAGCTCTCATTTAATCGGACTGAATTCAACACAACAATTTTACACAAAATTGGATTAAAATGAAAAATAACCATTTATTTCCAAGATGGAAGCCGCTCTCTGCAACATGAAGTCATGTGGAAACAATGTAGCATATGACTATTTGAAATGTTTATTATGGCATATAGAGTTCAGTTTCACATGCAATTGTTTTCAATATTTTTTTCTTCCTAGTATTCAATTCCAATCACAGCCAATGACTTTTCCAGTAACTCGCTCTTTTACCAGATATGTAACTGTTTATTATGATTTACTAGAAAATTAATATTCATTTGTGAACTATGATACAAACAACATATACACAACATGTACAATAAAGAGTATTGATGTGGTAAAAATGGTTTACAGTGTAACTGGTCAGCTCTTATAAAATATAAATGGAAATGCAAAGACAATTTATTGATGTTTATATAGACGATTTTTCCTCAAAATAAATACCAAATTCTATTTTCTGTCATAGTGTGCAGCTGATAATACTGAAAAGTTTATAATATGTATATTCAAGTTGTACTTTGAATTTTTCACTATGTGGTTTATATTTGAAATTCTTCTAAAACGGTTTGACTTTTCCACAGTAGGCAATCAATACATACAGAGTACATTATAAAATGTTGTGCATGACCAGATGATCAACTTTGACAGATTCAGCCTTTTATTGCTTCATCTAACACAGTATTCACACTTTTTACAAACATTTTACCCGTATCAAAATATATACACTTGCGGCCAAAGAATAATTGAATAATGTACAGATTTTGCTGTTTCAGAAGGAAAATTGGTTCTTTAATTCACAAAAGTGGCATTCAACTGATCACAAAGTATAGTCTGATGTAAAAAACAGCACCATCACTATTTAAAAAAAGTCATTTTGATCAAATCTAGACAGACCCCATTTCCAGCAGCCATCACTCCAACATCTTATCCTTGAGTAATCATGCTAAATTGCTAATTTGGTGCTAGAAAATCACTTGCCATTCTATCAAACACAGCTGAAACATTGTCTTTGTGTTTGTTTTTGAATTGTCACTGTATGCAATAGACTGGCATGTCTTAAGGTCAATATTAGGTCAAAAATGGTAAAAAAAGAACTTGTCAGTCAATCATTGAGGCTTTGAGGATTGAAGGCTATAGAATGCTTGAAATTGCCAAAAAACTGAAGATGAAGGACAACTGGCTCTAACAAGGACAGAAAGAGATATTCAAGGCCAGATGTACATTTATGCATTTGGCAGACGCTTTTATCCAAAGCGACTTACAGTGCAATAATTACAGGGACAATACCCCTGGAACAACCTGGAGTTAAGTGTCTTGCTCAAGGGCACAATTGTTGTGGCAGTGGGGCTCGAACCAGCGCCCTTCTGATTAACAGCCCTGTGCTTTAGCCACTATGCCGCCACCACCACTCCAGATGTCCTCCGCTGACAGCTTCATTGAATTCTTCTCGCTCAACACCAGTTTCATGTACAACAGTAAAGAGAAGACTCAGGCCTTATGGGAAGAATTGCAAAGAAAAAGCCACTTTTGAAACAGAAAAAAAAGAAAAGGTTAGAGTGGGCATTGAACAACAGATAACTGGAAAAGAGTGTTATGGATCTTAAACCCATTGAGATTTTGTGGGATCAGCTAGTCCATAAGGTACGTGAGAAATGCCGACAAGACAGACACATCTATGGCAAGTGCTACAGGAAGCGGTGGGTGAAAGGTCACCTGAGTATCTGGACAAACTGACAGCTGGAATGGCAAAGGATCTGCAAAACTGTCATTACTGCACGTGGAGGATTTTTTGATGAGAACTCATTGAAGTAGATTAAGAAGTTATGAATCTTTTTTCAAATTGTAATAGTAATTTTTCACATTATTAATGTCCTGACTATATATTGTGATCAGTTGAATGCCACTTTTGTGAATGAAAGTACCGATTTCTTTCCATAAGAGCAAAATCTGTAATTATTCCAAACTTTTAGCAGCCAGTGTATGTTGATACATTTTCTAATTGCTTCAGGGATCTTAATTTGCAGTAGAAAACACTCTCAAAACACTTTCAGAAAATCTGATGCCCAAAAACCTGTAACGACAAAGTGTAAGTTGTATTTTCTGAATTAAAAAAATCTGACCTTTTTCCATTACTGAAATTAATTTGAAAAATACACAGTACATTTGATCAAGGTACATGTCTTCACTTAAATCACATTTGTGCTACCTCATCTCATTTCTTGAACAATATATCACGCTACTTGTTTTCAATGTGCACAGGTAAATCTTGCTTTGTGTTCTAGACAGTCTCATTCATCAAAGTGCAGAGGTGCTTGTCCAGATAACTGTATTGAGTCTCAATTTTGTTTTGCTTTGCTTTAAGCAATTCTAATGCTCATCTGCAAAATTTGATTGCTTACAGAGATCTTCAGAAATTACACTAGAAAAGCAGTATTGTATATATTAAGTTCTGCTTATATGTTCACATACCTTCTGAAGAATCTGCAAGATGCTCATTTAAAATAAAAGGGATCATACAAATTTTTTTAATTTTTTTATTCATTACTGTGCTGATGAAACTATTGTACATAAGATATATTTCATATATTCCACAAGATAAAATAATAACTGAATATACACTATATATACAGTTAAAAAGTTCACACACCCATTTTATATTATTTTGCCTTTTGGAATATACTTAAATATCTGTAATGAAGCTTCTGGGCATTAATATATAATAAAAAAAAAGTATGATATCTATGAGCACAACTATCGATGTGACTTGCTCCTCCTTTTTCAGTGATTTTGACCCAGAAGGGATTTATGCACTAAGGTTAGAAAGTAAAATTCTGTAGTAAACTTATAAAGTTACGTTTCTACTCCAGACTGAGATATAATCATTGAAATGTTGACTCAACATTGGCTTTCCTTTACACTTAAGTGCATAAACTCAAAATGTGTTTCTCAGTCAAAGTGACTCATCATGATGAAGCAGGTCACACATGCAGATTTATTGCCAGTATTTTCTTTTGAGACAACACCACCTATCAATCTGAATGAAAAAGCAAACAAATATATATATACAGTATATTGTATATATAAAACATGGATATAAACTGAAAGCCCATTACAAAACACAGGACACATCAATATGGTGGCCACACACATTTATCTCTCAATCAAGTGAAGAGTGCAAATCTACTGCAGTAGTGTAGGTGTGTCTGTCCCTCCGAGAAATGGTTGAGAATCGCAGTGAACCATCGAAAAAAGACCACGGGTCTTCCAGAAGGCACCTTACATGGAGGGGGATAAATGAAGGTGACTCCGAATCTACCTGCACCTGAACTTTCTCCGGTGCCCGCTTACAGGTTACAAACAAGACATCTGACCTAGTGTCACCCACTGCTCATTGCTTCGGCTTTCATTTGGGGTGTGTTGATAAGTTCACGTCAGTGAGGAGAAGCTGATGCTGGACACCATCTTCTGAATCTTCTCCTCATTCTTCAGGATGTTGGACTTGACCGTGCAGATCTTGTCCTGCTGGTCTTTGATTAAATGCTCCAGTTCAGCGAGCTCGGCCTTCAGAGGTTCCACTACGCCGTCTGTGATTCTGAGATACAGAAAGAGCACGAGTTAACATAACATGCACATGCTTGGTTATGTTTTTTAATAAATTTTCTATGTAAACATGTGCTAAATGGACTTTTTTGAAGTTTATTTTAGAAGTTCTTAAGAGGCAACATCAAGTTAAAAGAACTTCAGCTTTTAAAGACGTATCTTGAGACACTTCCATACTGTTCCATTTGTTATGGTGCTTGCATTTGCATAGCTGTTTTGGACGCAAGAACGTGTTTGGACTGAACGGCCCCTTAGAAGGCAGCTCAAGGTTTTGGAAAGGAACCATAATGTGTTTGTGCTCTGAGCACCTTTGTTCCTGTAGTAGAGCCTGTGTGTTCTCTTTGTTCTCTTTGTGCCAGGTCTGTAGTTCGTTCTGCATCGAGTCCATGTCCTCCTGAATGTAGTCCATGATCTTGCCCAAGGGCAGAGCACTGCGGCACACCATCTGTATAGATGAACGCAGGCGCTCGATCTCCTTCGCCACCAGTTCACGTTCCTTCTTACGAGACAACTCGGACACCAACATCTGATCCTACAGAGTGGGACGAAACCCTAGGTTACACGATCACCATGAATAACCATCAGCTTGAGTTTGTTGAAGAAACAAACAATGGCTTGTCAGTTCTTCAGTGTGAGAAGAAACTCATTGGCCACAGTCAAAGTCACAAGAGTCTACTTTAAATGTAATTATCAGCACAGTATGGCATCGTTGACTGTGCTATAAGTGTATCACAAAGCAGTATACTGTAAGTGCGCATGTGGCAAAGGTGTCTTTATGCTCGATGGAACGTCATGCAAAAAAAAAAACTAAGTATAACCTAGTCTTAACTGTTATATCAATTATGTCAGACATTGTCAGATAGTTGGCAGGGCTATTAATTCAGCAGGAAGTTGAGTCCATGGAACTGTTATCACCCACCCTCTGAGAGATGCGGCCACACGCACTGACTCCCTCTCATTCTCACACGACAATGTAAATGGAGCTTACGACTGAAAATCAGCAAGTGGGGCACCAGCCAAAGTGCACTTGGGAGCACTTCAGATGAATGCTATAAATGAGGTTAGAGCAAATCTATACCTACCAACAATATACTTAAAAAATAAAAAAAATAAAAACCAGGGAGAGGTCTGCATTTAGTGGTTTTCAATGTCAAGGCTACAAATGTTTAGAATTTCAAGGCAGGAATTATACAAACCTTGCAATGTATATAAAGATCAAAACTAAAGGGACATGTGATCCATAATGCAAGTGAGTGGTTAGTGAAGGCCTCCTCTGTATGCTGTGTGGTTGGGGGGTCCTGGTCTGCCACAGTCACCCTTCAGCCCAGCACAAGGGCCCTCCCACCCCACCCGGCACACAGGGCCCACATCTATTTGCTCAGCTGGGGCCACAGGCTGTGTGTGGCACTAGGCCAAACAGGCCTCACTCTTACTGCCTCCGTCCCACTCACACACACCCTCGTGCAAGACATGACGCTGTTTATTTTAGTAACAGGCTGTGGCAGTGAAGTTATTTTACAACAGTATTCGGTAACAACTACTTCACATTTACCTCGTTTCAAGCTGAACTCCTCAACCAGTTCATGTCATTCTGGCCACAAACACCGACACTTTACTTTCAAAGGCGGGAGACGTCAAACCTGGACTACATGACAAAAGAATAACCAGAAATATCCTTATCAAAATAGACCAAACATTACATGAACTCCTCACACTGTGTGTGTTAGATATAGGCAGGCACAAACAGAATGAAAGCAATGGCCATTAAAGGCGATGGTACATTTACATTTATGCATTTGGCAGACGTTTTTATCCAAAGCGACTTACAGTGCACTTATTACAGGGCCAATCCCCCCAGAGAAACCTGGAGTTAAGTGCCTTACTCAAGGACACAATGGTGGTGGCCGTGGGGCTCGAACCAGAGACCTTCTGATTAACAGACATGTGCTTTAGCCCACTACACCACCACCACTCGTAACGGCACCACGAGTGCCGTTACATCTCACGGATGATCAAACGCTCTAGTCTTTCAATGTATACTCTTTTGGCTTGTATGATGCTTTTGATGCATGCACACTATGACTGCTTTGTTATAATCTTTACTACAGTCAACGGCAGGCGCATTTGCAGACAATGCGCACAGACGTGGACTGTACGCATGACTAGAAAAAGTGGGCTGCTGCGTTCTGAGTATGATTGATTCTGACACAACCTGTCAAGAAAATGTCCTTGTCCTTTTTTACTCAAACTTAAGCTTATTTCTTTGGGCCACTAAGATTTTGTACATTATGGTATTATTTTCATGACAGTAATGTAGTAATTTTACCCCCCAATTCTAATTAATGCAATGTAAAAAAAAAAAGAAAAGATGATCATTATAATATGGCAATTTCTGAAACGTAATTGTTCAGTAATTATACATCAAAGTAGCGTTGTCTTGGAACTAATTTGGGACTAAAATTGAAATAAAAAATGTAATGCTGTAATACTTTCAACAAAATACTGTGTTACGGTAAAGAGAATCATCATTGAAAACAATGGGTATGGTAAATGTGAGAGTTGGGTAGTAAAATGTGCTTAAAGGGATAGTTCACCCAAAAATGTCTCATCATTTACTCATCCTCTTGCCATCCCAGATGTGTGTGCGCGTGTGTGTATATATATATATATATATATACACACACACTCACCTAAAGGATTATTAGGAACACCTGTTCAATTTCTCATTAATGCAATTATCTAATCAACCAATCACATGGCAGTTGCTTCAATGCATTTAGGGGTGTGGTCCTGGTCAAGACAATCTCCTGAACTCCAAACTGAATGTCAGAATGGGAAAGAAAGGTGATTTAAGCCATTTTGAGCGTGGCATGGTTGTTGGTGCCAGACGGGCCGGTCTGAGTATTTCACAATCTGCTCAGTTACTGGGATTTTCACGCACATCCATTTCTAGGGTTTACAAAGAATGGTGTGAAAAGGGAAAAACATCCAGTATGCGGCAGTCCTGTGGGTGAAAATGCCTTGTTGATGCTAGAGGTCAGAGGAGAATGGGCCGACTGATTCAAGCTGATAGAAGAGCAACTTTGCCTGAAATAACCACTCGTTACAACCGAGGTATGCAGCAAAGCATTTGTGAAGCCACAACACACATAACCTTGAGGCGGATGGGCTACAACAGCAGAAGACCCCACCGGGTACCACTCATCTCCACTACAAATAGGAAAAAGAGGCCACAATTTGCAAGAGCTCACCAAAATTGGACAGTTGAAGACTGGAAAAATGTTGCCTGGTCTGATGAGTCTCGATTTCTGTTGAGACATTCAGATGGTGGAGTCAGAATTTGGTGTAAACAGAATGAGAACATGGATCCATCATGCCTTGTTACCACTCTGCAGGCTGGTGGTGGTGGTGTAATGGTGTGGGGGATGATTTCTTGGCACACTTTAGGCCCCTTAGTGCCAATTGGGCATCGTTTAAATGCCACGGCCTACCTGATCATTGTTTCTGACCATGTCCATCCCTTTATGGCCACCATGTTCCCATCCTCTGATGGCTACTACCAGCAGGATAATGCACCATGTCACAAAGCTCGAATCATTTCAAATTGGTTTCTTGAACATGACAATGAGTTCACTGTACTAAAATGGCCCCCACAGTCACCAGATCTCAACCCAATAGAGCATCTTTGGGATGTGGTGGAACGGGAGCTTCGTGCCCTGGATGTGCATCCCACAAATCTCCATCAACTGCAAGATGCTATCCTATCAATATGGGCCAACATTTCTAAAGAATGCTTTCAGCAGCTTGTTGAATCAATGCCACGTAGAATTAAGGCAGTTCTGAAGGCGAAAGGGGGTCAAACACAGTATTAGTATGGTGTTCCTAATAATCCTTTAGGTGAGTGTATATATATATATATATATAAATAATCAAAAGGCTGAAAAATACCAGTCTATAATTGTTTCAGCTCTATCACCCAGGCATAGTTAGATCAAACACTATTAAGAGGGACAAAAAGAAATGTGAATATATTTTGGTAAAGAGCCGGTCTCTAATCATCTGTGTTTTAAAATTGGAGTTTATTGTTACAACTTTACAGAGTTTGCAAACATTTCAAAATTGAACTATGCTTCTTTCCTCTATGAATCTAACAAACGTTTGAGAAGACAGACAATATTCATTTTCCCTTCTCTCTGTGGTTAACAAGCATGTTCAGATTGAAATGTCTAATAGTTGTCTGCAATGTGGGTGGTTTTCCCGACCCCCTAAACACCCCTCTACACAAACACCAGCCAGCACATTCGGCTCACTGTTAGTGGAGCGAGAAGGCCAGGCTGGATTTGCTCTGTTTGCCGTCCTCCTGCACTTCACCCCTTCATCAAAAAGAAAAAAAAAACTCCTGTGTACTGTTTCTGGGGACATAAATCAATCGTTTATAGGGGCTCTTATTTTCCCCATTACTTCAGCTGGACCCAAGAAAAATATTTGTTTTGTGCAAGGCAGCTGAGGACAGGTTTTCCCATTATCTCAGACAGTGACACAAGCAGGACGTGGAGCCGATGTGCCAGAGGCAGGTGGCTTTCAGAGATGCTGGATGCCTTGAGCTGGAGTCTCTTGCATCAGCACGCCTCATTACACAGCTATGTGGATCTGAGTCATCATCAACATGCCTAATTTGCTTAATGAAGAAATGCATGCAAAATGCATGATTTATAGAGTGCTGATGAACAGCAAAGAAGGGAAGGAGAACAGTGCAGTGTTTAAATGAGAGTTCTGGCAAAAAACAAAAAAACAACTGTCACTCTTGCAGAAATTTCTTACAGCCAGCCTTATAGAGGAAACATTCATTTCTGTAGCTCTGAAACTTTAAGCTCAGATGCAATATTATGAAATCATATTAACTGACTACAAATGAAAATACACTGGTAGGACAAGTATGTCAAACTTAAAGGTGAAGTTTGTAATTTCTTCACCACCAGTGGCAAAGAGAATACATTTATCAGCCTAAATGATAGTCGCGTACCAAACACCCACCATTGGTTAAACCAGTTTTATGGCTGGTGCCCAAACAAACAGATTTCAATTCCATTTGGTGGCAATAAAGACATTACATATTTCACTTTTACAAAATTTGGATTCAAAAAGCTGTTTCTTTAGGAAGTTCTTTACTAGTACTTGACTATTTTCAGTTTGAGTACTTTCACTCAGGGCCTCGTTCGTAAAATACAAGCAAAGAGAATGTATGGGTAAGTTATTTGTAACATCATTCAAATGTAAATTGTCGCATTAAACGTGGTTTTAAAAGTCTGAATATTTAAAACTTGACCTGCTATTCTAAAATAATCGGTCATGTATTTACCAACAAGTACAAAAAAAGTGCTTTTCTATACTTCAGCTCGTAGTGGGAAGAATCGTTGTCGGTACTCCCCCTCACAATGAGTCCCCCCTGATAGTGTCGCAGAAGCAGGACACCATAAAAGCTGCGGGTACATAAGAATAGCTGTTGTTAGCACTGGTTCAACTGGTAATCCATGGTGGTACAGTTAGAAATGCAAATGGCATGTGTTCGATTACGAGAACAAATATAGTGACAAAATATAATTGCTTGCACAGTTGCTTTAAAAAAAAAAAATCAAATAAAAACGTCTTCACTGTTAAAAATTGAATAATTGTTAAAAAGGATCATTCCAGATTCAATACAGGTTAAAGGGATAGTTCACCCAAAAATGAAAATTCTCTCATCATTTACTTACCCTCATACCATCCCAGATGTGTATGACTTACTTTCATCTGCAGAACACAAATTATGATTTGTAGAAGAATATTTCAGCTCTGTAGGTCCTTACAATGCAAGTAAAAGGGTGTCAACATTTTGAAACTCCAAAATCCACATAAAGGGAGCATAAAACTCTAGTGGTTATATCCAGGCACAATATGATAGGTTTAGGTGAGAAACATAAGATAATAATAACAATATTCATGTTATTTTTTGTCATAAATTCTCCTCCCTGCCCATTAGAAGGAGAATGAGAAAGTAAAGTTTAAATTGACTGAGCAGGGAGGAGAATTTAGAGTAAAAAAGGACTTAAATATTGATCTGTTTCTTGCCTACACCCATCAAATCGATTCAGAATATATGGGTTGAACCACCAGAGTCGTCTTGGGTACATTTATTTTGCCCTTATCTGGTTTTGGAGCATAAAACTTTTGTCACCCATTCACTTACATTGTTTGGAACTAAAGAGCTGAGAAAATCTTCGACTGTGTTCTGCAGAAGAAAGTCATACACATCTGGGATGGCATGAGGGTGAGTAAATGATGAGATAATTTTAATTTTTGTGTGAACTATCCCTTTAAGCTCAATCGACAGCATATGTGGCATAATGTTGATTACCACAAAAATCTATTTCGGCTCGTCCCTCATTTTACTTAAAAAAAGAAAAAGGCATAAATCGATGTTATAGTGAGACCAATAGGGGACCAATTTCTGGATGTTTTAAAGGTAGAAATGTGAAACTTATAATTTGATATGCACTTACATTAATATAATAAAACATTATTATATTAATTAATAAAATGTATGTATTACTTGAGCTGTAACGTTGTTTAAATTGTCATTTTTATAGTCATTTTAGGGTTTTAAGGTTTGTTGACATTATATCGTCATTGCAACAAAGTTGTAAAATTGGCTATAACTTAACTACATAAAATGTATGTGGTAATCAATATTATGCCACAAATGTGTTGATTGAGCTTATCTAGTATTGAACCTGGAATATTCCATTAATGTAAAAAATAGCATAGACAGAACACGCTCCATGGTTCAGACAACCTTATAACAACTGTGTTACTTTAAACTACATTGCAATAGAATCAAACATGGACAGTAGCTTGAAAAAGAGTGCAAGCATCAATGCCAAAGTCCTATTTAGACAGACTGCGACTGGTGTAGAGCTCCATGGTGGGTCTTTGGGAGCAATACTGAACTCAAAGGGGACAAGATTAATTGTTTAGCAAAGTTTAGGGGTTTCCTCTTTGGGGGAATAGTGGGCCCCATCCAGCAACATCATAAAAATAGCTGGGATGAAGTGAAGTGCAGAAAGCGGGGTGTCGTGTACACAGGATGGAGACGTCAGTTTTGCCTCATGAGGGTCACCGCTAACATCACTGTCCTGAACATGCATGCAAAGAGAATCACCACAGAACTGAACAACAAGGTACATGCAATTTTATATCATTGTAATCATATACATATCACAATTTAGCTATTCAACC
This sequence comes from Xyrauchen texanus, assembly GCF_025860055.1. Classification (NCBI taxonomy): domain Eukaryota; kingdom Metazoa; phylum Chordata; class Actinopteri; order Cypriniformes; family Catostomidae; genus Xyrauchen; species Xyrauchen texanus. The sequence goes on along the minus strand of NC_068293.1, from coordinate 39,156,766 downwards.
AAAAATGTTCTATAAAATATATTACATAACCATGTAGTGATGTCAATCTTTCGATAATCTAGTGTCTGAAATACTTTAAATTTAAGACAGTCAAATTTGAGTCAAAGTATGACTCAAATCAGTCACACTTTATAAATGCAACTTGGATTTTATATTAATAAGCAAAGTTGCTATGCTGTTTGGCAACACAGGAAATCAACATATTGCTTCTGAAAGTTCATATACCCGGAAATCAACCTCATTCAGTCGAATTACTGATGTGGGATGACCAAAACTGCCATCCCCATCAGACATTTTTTGCATTCATTCAAGCGTGAACACATTTTACCTCTAGCGCTAAAAAAAAAGTTACTACACTGGTGGTTAGGCTTAGGGTTGCAGTTTGGGTGTAGTTAATAAAATATGCATTCCTGATGACTGTAATACATTCGATTTACAACTAGCTTTTGGCGTCACTCTGTGGACAACAATCATGCCATGCTCCAAATCACTGATTCACCCCAAATCACCCCATTCTGATGGTTGATATGAACATTAACTGAAGCTCCTGACCATATCTGCATGATTTTAAGCACTGCGGCCACACGAATGGCTGATTAGATAATCGCATGGATGTTTGTTGGTGCCAGACGGGCTGGTTTGAGTATTTCTGTAACTGCTGATCTCCTGGGATTTTCACACACAACAGTCTGAGAATTTACTCAGACTAGTCAATGGCTGACAAAGTCTACGGTAACTCAGAAAACCGCTCTGTACAATTGTGGTGAGAAGAATAGATGCAGGTTGGCGCTGTTTTGGCAGCACGTGGGGGACATGCACAATATTAGGCAGGTGATTTTAATGCTGTGGCTGATCGGTGTATGTGCACATATGTTCAACAACACACAGCTTCGGCCTTGGTGTGCAGATATTAGAGTTTTGGTAAGCACAGATGGATTTCAGAGCAAAACTTTCGACCTACTGTTGCCGAATTTACAGTGCAATCAGTCTGCCTACACAAAAACCCAAACAACAGCACATAGTGGTATGAATTTGCACTGGCCTCATGATTCGATTCAAAGGGTAATTATTCGATTACAAAACGATTCTCGATATATTACAATGTATCTTGTCCTCCAATTTTTTCATCAATAAACACTCAGTATTAAGTAGTATTGAATAATTAATTTAGAACTAATCAATCCCTAGCCTAAACTATAACCACGACTATTGGGTGCTGGTCCAGAAAAGCTGCAGATGTCAGCTTCTCAATTCCTTACCACGGGTGATAGTAAAGCAACCCAAATAATGGAGTTGCTGCATAAGAAATCAATCAAGCATCTCGTAAGCGCACTGTCCCGAAGCGAGAGACTGGAAAATGAGCAACAGCCAAAGAAAAAGAGAGCGTTAAAGGAGAGAACAGTATTGGGATGCAGGAGAAAAAAAATAATAATTTGAAAAATAAAACCATTAGCGACATCTCCCAAGCCGCCGTCTTACCATTATTTTGAGCTGTTTTTTCCCTTTCTGTGCAAACCATTGCAATAATGAGTGCTAGCCAATATTTCATTTTGTTTATTGACGTGTAATCATGAATAAACTCTCTCATTGGTATATGCTTGTGTTTATGAATTAATTTAGGGATCGTAGTTTCAGTTGGGGATGATGGTCGTGTGGTTGATACATCTAGGCTGTGAACAATTTATGAGTGGGCGCTTGGCTTTAGCATGCGTCTGACCATTTGTTTCTAGCACCTCACTTTGTCTCTGGCGCAGACATAAGCACCACTGTGCTGCCACGGTTAAAAGTCAACAGAATTTTTTTGAGAATCGATTCAGAATCGAATGAGAAAGAATGGCGATGCATCAGAGCACTAGTCAAAACGAAATTGCTCCTAGTATAATCAACAAACCAACCAGTATACATTGACTTGAAGTATTCTTCTGGAACACAGATTAAAGAGTATGCTTTCATTTTCTGCATGCACAGTATATTCGGTATTGCAGAATCTCGTTTGACACATTTCTACCATTGCATGCTATAACAACATTGTACCGCCCTGCCCTAGTATTATGCATGACAGTTTGACTAGGAACCAGACAGCGGTAAGTAAGTCTAAAATAATAGACTAAAACAAACAATTACGCTATCAGACTTCAGAGACTCATACCAGGTCTGCATGGTATTTCATCGTAACCTTGAGGTCGATCCATAGGGATGTCAATCATCTTTCTGTGAGGGCAAAATGTTTGGAGAAATGCAAAGAGAGTCATCTTCTTTACATTTCCAACAAAAAGGTAGATGTTTACAAAGACACAGGCCTGAGGGGACGACTATTTATTTTCCTGCCTGTTCTGCAGAGAGCGAGCTGGCGTGGCGTTCACTCAACAGTCATCCATTTGTGTGCTACGGGTTTATTTATACATTGCGAACCTTCATCAAGGCTAATTTGATGGCGCAAAAGAGGAGAAGGGGAAAAAATGCTTATGAAAACGCAGCTGCTGTCAGGGGCCAATACTCTGAAAACAAAAAGACGCCCTACAAGACGTATCTTACAATAATATACACGTGATCTGACAGGGTCATAACAGAGGTCAGCAGCAAAATACACTGCAAATTCTTTAGTAAAAAGCACTATGATGGGGAAATACATTTTTAATGGTTAGTTCACCCAGAAATGCTAATTCTTTTATCACTTACTCCCCCTTATGTTTTTCCAAACACTTTTGATTTACTGTGTTCAAGGTCTTTAAAGGAATATTCTGGTTCAATACAAGTTAAGCTCATAGGACGTAAACACTAAAATTACTGTAAAAACAATTTTAACAACTTTACAGTTCAAGTAATACACGTTTTAACAGAATAATTAATTCAAGTGCATTTATAAAATTATAAGCTTCACATTACTGCTTTTAAACCCTCCAAAAATTGGCCTGTTCACTTCCATTGTAAGTGCCTCACTAAAACCTCGATTTTTGCTTGTTTTAAAGAAAAGGAGGGACGAGCTGAAATTCATTTTTGTGGTAATCAATATTATATGACAAATGCTGTCGATTGAGCTTAACTTGTATAGAACCCTGAATATTCCTTTAAGGCAGAACGACAGACTCAGTCACCATTCAATTACATTGTATGGAAAAAAGATGTAATGAAAGAGAATGATGACTGAGGCTAGAATTCTGCCTAACATCTCCATTTGTGCTACATGGAAAAAAGTAATTCATACAGGTTTGAAACAGCATGAGGGTGAGTCATTTTTGTATGAACTATCCCCTTTAATTTAGAATCTGCCATTTTAATTTGCATAATGAAGTTCTGCCGACCCAGTCGAGGTAAATCAGAAAAGTTGCTAATAAAGCAACAGAATGAGTCATTGGCTCTGTTTAACCTTCAGAATTACTGAGAGTCAAAATTGTCATTGCTGTGGTCGTTCCAAAAGATTAAGTCATAAATACTTGATGTGAGGATCTCCGTATAAACTCAAAACCCCAGAGAGATCTGAGACCGAAAAGCTCATGTTTGCGAGCGAGTTAAGGGGGGCTCAATATTTATATTTTTAACCCTGGATGTTACACCGCGATTACAGGAGAGCAACCGCTTTATTGTGCTGACCTTCACCCCCTTTTAAGGAAGGAAGGAAATCATTACAGGTCTTTTTGCACACAGCTGACTAGACAGAAGAGGTGTGGCATGCCAGTTAAACTCAGTGCCCCACCGTAACACCCGCACATTTCATACCCCGCAATAAAGGCAGAGAATTCAGAGAGCTGATGAGGCTGAATTAAGTCAATTAGAAGAGCGCTCAGGTTCCAGCTTAGAGTTGGCCGGCGTCTGATGGGGGAAATCTAATTTGATTATTTGGGATTGAAAGGAAATCCAATCTGATTGTTTTGAAATCATAAACACAGGGGAGAGGAAACACTCGCTGTGAAGACCAGCTGGGAGAAGCTCGCTGTGTGCGGCTAAAGCTGAACGGCAACCAAGATCACGGCAGTGCCAAAACTACTCCCGCCCAATCATTGAGGTCATGCCATCTAGGGTTGGGAATTGAAATTCTGTGCAGTATTCCATTTATAAAAAATAAAAAAAGACATTAAGACTTTTGGCTCTGTTAAAATAAAAATTCTTTTTTGCGTCATTTCATCATTTACTCACCTTCAGGTTGTTCTTTGGAAAAACACAAAAAGGTAATGTTCAGAATGTTCAGGACTGGGTAAAAATTAAGATTTTTCAGATGGTGATCTTCATTTCAATATCAATTCTTAAATCCGAGATAGATTTTTCTACTATATGCACTCTCTACAATGGGAATAAATCACTCACATATGAGACCAAATTTCGCACTATGCTACTAAAAATGTCTGTGATTAGCCAGTGTCTGAAATGTTAAGATTTCACTTAACATTCATTGTATAGTATATTGGTGAAGTAGTTCAGCATCTTTTCACTGTGCAACCCTCTATGGATGCATTGGAGAAAGAATCGCATTGGCTAGTACATTTTAGTTTTTACTCGTCAAGTCTTTTTACAACATGGAAGCGTAATGCAACTTAATCTGAAAAAGATATTTAGAAAACCGAGAAGGGGGCATCATCATAGATAATACAGTATGCAAGATTGTACATTATTTTCATATTTCAATTTTGATCACATTTTATCTTGTGTACAAATTTAACATTCTATCAATTTATATAATTTTTCTTAATATTTTTAACAAAATATTCACAAGGTAGGAACCTAATGAAAATAGAATTAATAAATATATTAAAAATAATAATAAGTTAAGAGCTAATATATCAAAAATAATATGCAATTTTGTTTTTTACCAAACCCTTGCATAATGCGACACAAGCCTATTAGTTAAATTCTTTCATATTTATAGTTTTCGTAAGTTAAAATATTTCACAATCTATGATTGTGCCTTTTAAATATTTATGTATTTACACATTTATTACACTTACTACATTACTGTATTTTGTAACATGTTTTCATTGAGTTTACATTGATATGTACAGTATAACAAGCCCTAAATTTGTACTGTCACTTTAAGAGATTAGCTCACGAGCAAGTGAGCAAGCTTGCTTGTACAAATATTTATTGTACACGTTCTCAAATTCAAATCTATAAGTTCTGGAGTTTTGCAACACTTTTACCTTCTAACAGAAGTCCAACAGGTTACTGGTCTGTAGCAATGCTTCAAAATGGAGAATGTGAAAACAGTCTGGGAAAAAGTTTAACCAAAGTCATAGCTGACATCAATAAATGCAATGTCAATCGATCACGACAGATCTGGACCCACTGCTGCCAAATAAGGACAATTTCTTGAGGGTGTGCGCTCACGAGACAAGAAAGATGAGGCTGAATCCAGCTTCTTAATCTCCAACATCTTATTAAGTAGAAGGACCGTGATGTTTAAGTTCTTCTTCACCACTACACAACTCAAGCCGAGTAAAATCTGAAAATGTACTCTCCAGTGGCTAATAAAATACATAAGTCACGTAGTGTGAAATTTGTTCCCATATGTGAGTGGTTTGCTCGCTATGTAGAGGGCTGCTGTGTGTTGAGAGTAAAAGTTTGATTGACTTGTTGTGTAATATGTGTCCAAAGATTAATTCATAATAATTACTAATAATAATTTGTCATTGAATAATGTCTCTTTAAAAAACTTTTCTGTTCTTTACGGTCAATTGTTGATCAAAAACGACAACATTTAATTCTAATCACGAATAGCACGGATGAAGTATAGAAGCCTCTCTTGTTAATATGCGCTCATTTACAGAATCTTTATAGAACTGCTGGTTGTCTTAAAGACCCTGTTTCCACCTGGTATTAAAATACATTTCGGGTGATCCAATCACATGTGGTCGGTGCTAAATACAGGTCTAAATGGGGTCTAAAAAGTTTTGTGATTGGATCACAACAACCACATATGAATGGGGTCAAAAACGCATGTGAACAGTCCAGTACGCATCCCGGCAGCAGCAATTTTAAAACTAGCGGGTTGATGTCGCGTGCCGGAAATCCAGTGACGCTGGCAGTGACGATTCTTCCTGACCAATCAGTGATCTGCAGGGTTTTGACGTCACATTTAGTATCAGCTCGGCTCGCTTGGAACCTTGACTGAGGTGGTACTAAAAAAAGTATCAGATACCAGGTACTATCCACAGTGGAAAACCTAAAAAAAGCGAGCAGTGTTGAGTTGTACCGTGCAGTGGAAAAGCCCCATAATAGTTGTCGTTCGACCTCTATTCAGTACTGGTAAAAAAGCATTTCAGCATGGACATCATGAAGATGGTTGTACTCTGAAGGACCTAAAATACAAGATAGACTCACTACATGAATTTACTCTTTCATAGTTTTGAAGACTTTACTATAATTATAAAGTGTGGATAACAGTTATAAATAATGTGTAGGTGTCCAAACTTTTGAATGGTGGTGAAAATTTGAATGGGTAATTCACTTTTTGCTTGGATTATTGCATAATTTTTGCTTTAATCATGCTGTTTTATGTATGAAATGTCATTTAGTAGCAGGTTGATGAGGACAGCAAGCAATAAGAATTGTTCTCCAAATATTGTCATTCTTTCTTCCTCAAAATTACTAAAAGAACTATTAAAGGAATAACTAAATTCTTCAAAATTACCAGCCCAAATTTCCGACTCATGCATTGAGCATGTGACTCAAATGGAAAGTCAGGTTGGGAGGAGGGGTTTCTGCATGAACGCCACAACCAAACACTGAATCCATCAGGCCTACAGCCAGTGACGGACAGATAGAGCGGAGCGTATGTTCCGGCAGGGTGGACCACCCAGTGCAGACCGCCCCTTACACCAGGGCATGGACAGGATACTGTCAAAACTCATATTGCTATTCTAAATATTGACAGTGTGAGTATTCCCTTGCTCACAAACAGTCCAAAGCAGCTAAAAAGAAAGATTCGGGAAGTCATTGAGAAAGTGCCACTTTGGATTGGATTGGAAATCATATCATAGCAGACCTGAAAAATCTTTACACAATATGGGGAGCAGACGAAAAGAACTACATCTGCTATAAGCCTGAACATCACTGAAACTATGTGACAAAGGAGCAGATTTCTGTCAAATATATTTTTTAATCATCTTTTGGAAATGAAATCCTATCCTTGCCATTAAAGGTAGTTCACCCAAAAATTACAATTCTCTCATCATTTACTCATCTTCTTGCCATCAAATACTGAACACAAACGAGGATTTTTAGAAGAATATCTCAGCTCTGTAGGTCCATACAATGCAAGTGAATGTTGTACAGAACTTTGAAGCTCCAAAAGCACATAAAGACATCATAAAAGTAACCCATAAGACTCCAGTGGTTAAATCCATGTCTTCTAAAGGGATATAATCTGTTTTGGGTGAGAACAGTCCAAAATTTACCTGCCATTACAGTCTCTAGGCATGATCATGATTTCAAGCTTGATTACGCTTAATGGATTACTTTAAAGCTCCAGAAAGCACATAAAAGGCAGCATAAAAGCTTTGTCACCATTCACTTGCATTGTATGGACCAACAGAGCTGAGATATTCTTCTAAAAATCTTAATTTGTGTTCAGCAGAAAAAGAAAGTCACACATCTGGAATGGCATGAGGGTGAATAAAAGATGAGAGAATTTTCAATGTTCATTTATTTTTCCATTGCTGATAGTTTATATCACTAATGGCCAAAGGACACAGGGGATTTAAATGTTTAGATAAAATCCTAATAAAAACTGACCTAAAACATTCACAAACAAGTTTATGAACAAAAGTCGCCACCACATTCTGATATTTATTTTGTAATTCAGTAACCATCTCATAGTTAAACATCTCAAAAACAGCGTGATTGGTGTCATTGTGCTTGCTTTGGCCTAATTCTTTTAAGCTCTGCTGAACAGAACAACACTTCAGAGGCTATCGTGGACTGCAATTACATTTCTCCACGCCATTTGCAAAGTTGCTTTCTTTGGTAAACTGTGAAGTCTTTGGCAAACACATCTCAGAGGTATTGTTTACACACAAAAAATGTAATTTCCTTGATGAAGAGATATTTAAACGCATTTACTCTCGTTACTGGAATCCTGTTGTGAAAAACAAAAGCTGGAATGTGCAAGAAAAATGGAATTGCACTGCCCCCTTGTGGTAAAGACTGGCACAACGAGGAACAAGCTTGCAACATCTGAAAGCTAACAATGTCATACCTGATCCTTTGACTTTGGAGAAGGAGATGATTCATAGTCTTTTTTTGTTTCAAGGATTTTTTTCACAAGTCCACCTATGAGAAAATGAAAATCATTCATTCTCAAGACTGAACATTTATTTGCAATCTATTTTTGTCCTTAAATGGTAAATATTAAGTTCTGTCAACATTTACCCACCCTCAATTCATTCCAAACCTCTATGCCTTTTTACTTCCATGGAACACAAAACGAAATGTCAAGCAGAATGTTAACACTCTCATGCCATCTCTTTGTTTGATCCCATACAATGAAAGCGAATGGTGACTGAGGCAGTCAGTCCCTAACATTCTGCATAACATCTCATTTTGTGCACCACAGAAGAAAATTATATGACTTTGGAACAACATGATGGTGTGTAAATTAGAGAATTTTCATTTTTGGGTGAACTACTCATTTAAAATTAGTACATGACTGACCGTGTTTGTCTTCCCCTTGCAGTTCAAGTGAATTATGCTGTAAGATAAAAAAAAAAAAAAAAAAGTATAACTCAGTTTAAATCATGCTGGGGTTTTTTCAATATATGTATAGAGAACAGAGCACCTACACTACCTCGATTTCAGGTATGGCAACGGGAGGCGGAGCTGCCTCCACTACAAACTGCCCATCTTCATCATCCTCATCTTCAGAGAGCTTCTTACCATCCATAATGACCACTGCAGGGGGCTTACCACTGCCCAGCCTGAGAAAAACAAACCATGATTAAATATTCACCTCACTTTCAAGCTACACTTTATTGGATCTAAACTGTTTTATTTGATTATGAATGAATGCGAACCACCAGGCCCACACGGAATCTGCATATGCAGAAATCAACAGGTCTGTTCCAAAAACCTAGTGAGCTGCCTCGCTGTCTCCTGCCTACATAGGCAGCTGCATTCTATGGCAGCATACTAACTGAAATGGAGAGCCATAACCATAAGTGAGAGATTTGAAACCATCTACATAGACGGCAAAATCTTTCGTCTTTTAAATAGTGCTCTTTACATGGTATGCATGTAAATACACTCAATAATAATGTAGTTATTGAGGCCTTGAGTGGCTTATTGCTTTAATATATAATAATATGCAGTGGTAAATTAAGAGTGTGGAAGAGAGAGAGATCTCTCACCTCTCCGCTGGGGTCACATCAGCATAGCTCTCCTGTCTCTTCACGCGGGGGGCCGCCGGTCGAGCGCTGCTTGGTCGCGCTAATCTTGTGCTTACATAAACATTCAAGAAAACAAAAGAAGTGTGAGTACTTTCACACAGCAATCAACAGAGCACTTTTGTAAGGTATGCATGTGACTTCATGTGTGGGTAGTTTAGGTAACGGCAAGATCTGAAATGGCTAAATGCTTGTAAAAATAGTGCTGGGAACGGGAGTAATGATTGAGCTGAGACTGATATCTTGTGGTTTGATCTTGCGGTACACTGCAGTGAAAGTGGGGATTTTCATCAGTGAGGTCCACTGCCAAGCAAGCTCTCATGGGGCAAACATGATACACTCCATCCACCCACAAACACCACATTATCACATTGTGTAACATTTGTTTTCATTAGAGGGAAATTGACTGAATATTTTTATTTTCAAAGCAAAATCATTAATTTGGATAATTAAAACTGACTGAGTAAGAAAGAAAGAAAATAAAGACATAAAAAAATAAAAAGGAAAGATTTACAAACCTAGAAAAAACAAAGAAAGAAAAACAAAGGAAAAAAAGAAAAACAAGCAAACCTAAAAGGAAAAAGAAGCAAAGGAAAAAATAAAACTAAGAAAAACAAAAGAATGAAAAATGTACAAACCTAGAAAACAAAAAGTAAAACAAAGAAAAAAAACTAAGAAAGAAATATTTACAAACCTAGAAGAAAAACTAAGAAAAACAAAGATAATGTAAAAACCTAGAAAAAAAAAAGAAAAAAAAAATCAAAACAAAGAAAAGAAAGAAAAAAGAAAGAAAGAAAGAAAGAAAGGACACTAACCTGTGGGTGGTATGAGATGACACAGTGTCTGTTGCATCACCATTTTCAATGGGAATTGTTTTTTCTGATGGAGCATCCCCATCTGAAAAGAAATATGTTTAAAATTTAGTTTTTCTTCTTCTTTTAAAAAAACAACAACAAAAAATAACAGGAATGTTTGCAGACAGGGTCCAGCCCATGAATCTTTATTTTGCATTATTTGTATTACAAAATGTTTGTTTGTCCATTTGATAATTTAATTATTTATTCATTAGTTACAAACAGCACAGGTCATGGCATTATACGGTATATCAGCCAGGGTCAGATGATCATTCACTTTACCATGCAATGACAGCCATGCATGCACAGGATAACTGGCAAATCCTTTTATTTACTCACAAAATAAATTTTTTCCTTGCATTTTGCATTTGGTGAGTGATAATTGTGGACCGTTTACAGAACTTGCTGTAACTTAAGACAATCTTTAGTTTTAAACTGCAATGTCTATGGAGCAGTTACAATGTTTGGAATACAATCAAGAAAAAAGCAGCAAGAATGCTCAGTGAAGAAAACAAAACACTCACCTCCTTCAATGTCAGACTCATCTGAAACAGAGGTATACAATATTAATTATCATATGTTAATATCTGAGATATACAAATCACATAAATCATAATCTGACATTTAATCACTGTATTAAATACACTAAAGCTGCATTCCATTAAACTCGGAAAGTTGGAACTTCTAAATTTCTACTTGGAAACTTGTGTGGAATTCCACAACTCTGATTTTGTAGGTGCAGATGTATGATGCTACGAGAACATAGTGCCATCCAGGGAGATATACACAGTTAATGCTACACATTTTTACTTTTGTGAGTTGATGCCAGATTTTATATACAAAGTAGTATGTTGTCAATATTTGCAGACACCCATTTTTCACAAAAAGATGACCAACTCACTCATTGCTCCTCTCCCCAGCCTCTAAAATGTTTGCTTTCCCCAGGATATGAAAATGTTTGGGGGGTAAAGTAAGGAATACAGTAATTGATGACGGACTGTTGAATTATTGAAAACTAATGCAAACCCCAAGGTGGTAATGTGGACCTGACATAAGCTGACAATTCTATAGAAGTTGTTTGTCATTTTTATCCTATTTGATTAGCCAACGTCTTTGTTTTTTTGGCTATTTTGCCATGGTAGGCTGTATAGCTCTTAAAAATAAATGAAGATTAAATAATTTGGCAAAGTGATATAGAACCATAATGTGGTCAAGACCTGTGTGTTTCCTGAAAAAAAAAAAAAAAAAACACTTTGAAACATCTGTCAACCAATCAGAATCAAGCATTAAACAGTGTTGTAGAATAATTTATATAAAAACCTTTTTAATTTTTTTTTTAAAGCGACAGGTATGTAAAACACAAAAGAATAAATGCTTTGCAAAGCATTGTTTGGTTGCTAAGAGACTTCTTTGTTGACAATAAAACACCTGCAATGCTAACGGTAGCATTGCCATTTTGTTTCCTTATCCATCAACCTCTGAACATCAGGTGATGGAGCACTTTTACTGTCCTAAGACCAAGATCTTGTCTAAGAATATCTGAGATTCGACTTTAAATGAAAAAGCAGCAAATTCACTGTAAGTCAACCATTAATGTGGTACGTTAAATAAGAACAGCTCTGTACCTTGACCACCTGTTTTGGGCCACCGTCGCTGTCCTTTAGCTGACGAGGGCCTTGGGATCCGGGAAGGACTCTCAACCTGAAAGGAATGAGGAAAGACATTCACGTCCATGATTTATTACAATGAGCTCCACTGAAGCACTTAAACTGACAGAACATCCTCAAGAGCATGTGACTCCCTCCTTTCAACTACTTTGGTGGACAAAGAAAAAAGTGGATTAACCTGGCATTAACAGAAATTACCTGCATTTCAGAGAGATCTGTAGGCTAAATGAAGACAAAACAAAAGAGTGCAACAGAGATCCATTATATACATTTAAACCATGAGAGAAACATTCACTTCTCATTTATAAGTACTTTGATAAGTACTTTATAAGATGTGCCACTAGCCAAATCAAAAAGCTCACTATTGTTAAGAGAATGTAGAGTACCTATAGCAGCTGCAAAGCCAAATGGAAAACAATATAGAGAGGAGAGCAACCTTACCCACAAAACCAGTCAGAAAATACTGCATGAAGCTAAGGCAAGCACCAATATTACTATTGCTAATGCTTATGGTTAGGGATCAGAACAAATGAAACTGTGGTGCTTAAAGAAATAGTTCACCCAAAACTGAAAATTCTCTCATCATTTACTCATTCTCTTGCCATCCCAGATGTGTATGAATTTCTTTCTTCTGCAGCATGCAAATTAAGATTTTTAGGAGAATATTTCAGCTCTGTAGGTTCATACATTACAAGTGAATGGGTGCCAAAATGTTGACACTCCAAAAATCACATAAAGGGAGAATAAAAGTAATCCATATGACTCCCCCTGCCCAGTAGGGGGTGTATGCATGAAGAATGTGAATCACCAAAAACACAAGAAGAAGAATGTGAAAGTTAAAGAACAGTCTGACTGAGGAGGAGAATTTTTAGTAAAATGGACTAAAATATTTATCTGTTTCTCACCCACACCTATCAAATCGTTTCTGGAGACATCAGTTTAACCGCAGGAGTCATATGGATTACTTTTATACTGACATTATAATTTATACTGACTACTGATTTTTCGAGTGTCACCCATTCATAGAGTTGGCACCCATTCACTTGGATTGTCCTTTTGTGTTCTGGAGAAGACAAAGTCACACACATCTGGGATGGCATGAGGGTGAGTAAATGATGAGAGAATTTTCATTTTTGGGTGAACTAACCCTTTAAACCATTAGTTATGTGGCTTGTTGAAGTGTGTAATTACTTTTCTAAACAAAACCAGAGACCAGAATATTATAAACGCCTTAAATTCTGATTGGATGAGCCACATTTTAAGCCACTGTGCAACTACCGCACACTTGTGACTATACATCAATTAAATACTATATTAAGGCAATAGGTCACCCAAAAATGAAAATGTAGTCTTTATTTAATCACTCTCATGTTTTGTGACCTTTAAGTTTTAAAGTAAGGCACTATCCACTGCCATTTTCATTAAATATCTCCTTTTTGTGTTCTGCCTAAGAAAGAAAACCATATGAGCTTAGAACAACTTAAGGGTGAGTAAATTATGACAGAATTAAAATTTTTAGGAACTGTTAATGTAATGCGGTAAGTTGCAATGTTGCTTGGCAACCATAAACAATTTAACACATCTTCGCTTTACACCCCTTAATAACAAGTTTCCTCGTCTTGACTTGTCTATGACACTCCTCCATGTTTCTTTGTCACCTTCACATGTAAATAACGTAAAGCAGTCATGCCCACTGATAGTTACGCAGATATATCTACTGGGGTATAAATGGTATAGCAACATCTCTATTAGTTGACACATTTCTAGTGTTGCACGTTATTTAACGTAATATCGCCTAACCCTACCCGAAGTATGTTGTCACAAAAGGATGAACACTGTGTAAACAGTTCAATTCTTAATTTCAACTGAATGTCTGTGGTGTAATTGAGCTGCCAGTAAAATCTAAACATGTCAGTCATGCATAAGACAACCTTCACGATCAGGTCTGTCCTTGCGCAATGAGATTGGTAAATATGCAGCACTTCTTTTATTCTAAACCAAGCGAAGCGGGCACACAAACCACAACAGACTCGTACCTCCAGTTCACCGCCCTCAGCCTCCAGGTTAGAGAAACAAAGACATGAATAAAGAATAGTGTGAGGAACATTCCATCAAAAGCCTTTGTGATGAAAGAATGTTATTTCACTGGCATCCACCTAGAACTATAGAATTAATGTGAAGGGACTAAGCGACAGGCTGCACAGGGTTGTGTTTGAGAGGTTGAACTCACCTCTTCTGCTTGAGCTTCAATGGTTTTACTCGCATCTTCTGGGAGAGTCTTTGGCTTGCTGGTCTCCTCAGCCACCCTGATCTAAAATAAAAGTACAGTTGTTACATGTACATTATATTGAGTCTAGACAGAGACCAATTTTTGGATTTTTTATGCTGCTTTTTGGGGAAAGCCAGTGGAGTTTAGTGTAATGGATTTAATCATGGTAAAATGTACATGACACAGGCAAGACTCATAGTATGTGGACTCATAGTATGTGGAGGCTCATGCTACTCTCCACGATCCACACACATGTGCCCCATTGAGAGAGAGAACCACTAATTGCGACCACGAGGAGGTTACCCCATGTGACTCTACCCTGCCTAGCAACCGGGCCAATTTGGTTGGTTAGGAGACCTGGCTGGAGTCACTCAGCACACCCTGGATTCGAACTCGTGATTCCAGGGGTGGTAGTCAGTGTCAATACTCACTGAGCAACCCAGGCCCCTCTAGGTTACTATCTTAATTTTAAAACAATGCTACAATACAACCTGAGAGTTGACAATTTCCGTGACGTCACCCTCAACAAACTTCCACACATCGTATACATGCAGATTACGTTCAGATTACGTTCATGACGTCACGGGACATTGCTCAGTTCTCTTTACACAACATGTGTCATCGCACCCTTGACCCAGCACAGTGGCGCTCAGTTAGTGGATATAACAATCATTACACAGTCTTTGACCATTGTCATGTTTATTGGGCCACTTTTAAAAGGCACAGCGTCTGTTACAACAGAAAAGGAGACTCTGTTCGGCTTCATTCAGCTGCTCTGCATCTTGCTGTTTTTGTTCCCATCTGCACTATTTATAATTGTTGGTGTATATAAACAAGCACTAGCTGGACATCTTTTGACTGTTTGGATGCGTTTCTGGTAATCTGCGCCTCATGTTTTACCATGCTATGAACTGTATGTATGGCCAATATCAGTGTGAACGGCTTGTGAAGAAGTCATAATATGATTCAAGCTTTGCAAAGGAACTGTAACTGAAGAACGGGGCAGTTAAAACACTTGGATTTGACAGCAAAACCATGAGTAAACAGTTTAATTATTTAATTCAAATAATCATTGGACCTCAGGGAAGATAATTTAATTATTAAAAAAAAAAAAAAAAAAAAAAATTTCATGAACCATTTCATATTCTATTATAGTCCTAGTTACACATATCATGGCATAAAATATGCATTGATGTTCAATTAATTTAGAAATGCACAGATGTATCAGCCAATTATTGACATTGGCATAACGGTTATAAGCATGAAAATGCCAACCTGAAAAAGCAATGTTTTATTTGTAATTAAGTTATAACACACTTTGAAAAACTCTGTGAATTCACATCCACAATTCAGGTCATACTAGGGCTGTAACTAATCATTATTTTGATAATCGATTAATCATCGATTATTTCTTTGAGTAAGCGATTAATCGGATACAAAATACGTTATTTCCTGTAGTTTATTAAAATATGATAAAAAAAAAAAAAAACAGAAATAATAAGGGTTTGGTTTGATTTACATTACTGAATTCATGATTCTACACTCTTACAAAACTTGTATCAAAACTTGAGCAAAGCCTGAATCATGAAAAGTTAAGTTTGAATTTATAAGTATTATTATTATTATCATTACTATTACTTTCAGTACATATGCAAAACAGTTCCTTTCATTACTTGTAAAACTAAACGTACAAAAAAGTATTGTTCATTAAATAGTAAAATGATCCATCACGGTGGAAGGACAAAAAGTAATAAAAATCAGCCCAGAAAAGGGCAATGTGACACCAGAAAAGAAATATTAATAATTCTGCCAGCTGAAAAAAAAAATCATAATTATGTTAGATACATAGGCTTGTACACTGTCACTGATTACATGCATTTTACATTTTTTTAATTTTAAAATAGTATTGTCACCGATTAAATTTTTCTAAACTATGCTTTTCAAAAATATGTGTATGTTTATCCAGTAAAATAATGTTTACCATGGTATAAATTTACTGGTGAAATCAGACATTACATTTAGCATTATCAGGACTATCAAATATCAGGACCTTGTAATAATAGCATTATTATCCATTATATTCAGCATTATATACAGTTTAATATAGTACAATCATCTGTTGACACACTCGTGCTGAAAAGTCTCTCTCGGTGCTCACTGTATCGTATGCGCTCACATGAGAAATTATCTAAAACACTTTAAACTGCACACTTTGACCTCTGAGACATCAGCGTGCCATCAATGAAAGCTGCACAATTGATTACATTGAAACCGAAAGCACGGTATGATGTTACACAAGTTTAATCAAAGTGATTGTGCTTCCTTTCTCCATTGTGATTGATTTGATTAATGCGGATGCGTGCGCTCGCTTGCTCAGTGAAGTTTAATGGAGACTTGCATGAGGTAAAACAAACAGTTTTGCAAAATACGTTGAAATACATGCCTGATTTTGAATTCATAGCATGCATACATAGTAAAACATGCATACATGAGAAAATAGCAATAAAATGTCATGTGCTGGAGAGAAACAACTCTTAAGCGCATCAAACAGCACAATCACTGTGCTAACACACCTGATGCAGCAACCGCTCCACATTAAACTGTATAATTATTATGATCTACTTTGAAGTGTTTATAAAGTGCTCTCATGTGCTGGACAACTCGGGTTATGTTTTTCTGCTTCACCTTGTCTCTGAGCTGTAAATTGACATCACTGACGGAGCTTCTCCATGCTCATGGCATATATCCACCTAATCGATAATGAAATGTATTGTCGATGATTTCCATTATCAATAATCATTTATTTTATTGATTAGTTGTTGTAGCCCTAAATAATACCCACAATATGTAGAAGTGATGGCGCTCCTAAGAACATGTCATTTTTATTTAATTTTTTTTACTTTAATATGGAAAAAACGTAATAAATGGACGTGACAGTTGTGAAAGCAGCACTTAGCCATAGGCGGCATGATGAGGGAAACCATCTAAAACACTTTGAAGCACACAGACTTTGACTTCTGAGATGCTGATATAATATCCACTAATGATACATGATTAATTGAATTAAGATTGAAATGGTAATATGGGCAGGCGTGATTACTTAACCTTAAAAAGCTGAGCTTTAAAATATAGTCTGCAGTCAGCGCTGTGTGTGCATGCGGCGCCCTCTAGTGGTCTGCACAGCATTATCCATTATAAGAATATAATACAGAATTTAAAAGTGGGTTTTGTTTCTTTGGTTAAATCTGTTTATTTTTCCAATGATGTGGTTGACATTGTGTGGTCCTGCAAACGATATAGTAGATTTATACTTTTGCTGTAAGAGCAAATGGGAACACAAAAATAATATGTGTTGCAGTCTTCCATGTGAATCTATAAAAGTTTACCGGATTAAAGTTTACTTCAGCATTCCAAACCCAAATATGTGAAAACGGCCCACTAAAAGCAGAGAAAGGACTACGACTACCTTTCTATCGGCTCTGTCCTTCAGCTTTTCCTCCGTCTCTTTGTGTCGTTCTTTCTCTTTTTCTCTACCCCGTCGTTTCTCTCGCTCGCGATCTCTCTCCTTGTCTCGTTCTCGCTCTCTGTCTTTATGCGGTTCTCGTTCTTTTTTCTTCTCCCTCTCTTTATCTCTCTCTCTCTCCTTATCCTTGTAGCGCTCCTTCTCTTTCTCTCGCTCATGGTCCTTCTCTCGGGTCTTGTCTTTCTCCCGGTCACGGCTCTTGTCCATGTCTCTGTCTCTGTCTTTTGTCCTGTCTCTTTCATGTCCCTTGTCAGTCCTCTCGGCATCTCGCCGTCTGTCCTTGTCGTCCCTCCTGGTCTCCTGATCTTTGGATTGATCTGGATCTTTTTGCTCTCGGCTCCCACTGCTTTCCTTGATGCCCTTCCTCTCCTGAACAAAACAGCCAGAGACAACATCATATATTCTCTTTCATAACAATAAGTACAACAAAAAATGGATAATAATGTACAGTCAGCCATTCAAGATTGCTAGTTAAAAAATTGATAGTTCCAACTCTTATGATTGGATGGGCCATGTTCAAAGCTGCTGTAATCAATGCACTTTTGTGGCCACACATTCAGTATTAACATTCCTATTTTGCTCGTTAACCCAAAACAGCCTAGATATAGGCTAATGAACTATTTTACTTGGCAGAAGAAGATTTTTATTACTATTATTAATAATGTAACAATTTGTTGAAAATGTGGCTACATTCACATCCCAGCTGAATGTGACCCAAATTAGATTTTCTGCTCAAATTGAAAAGAGGTTGATCAAATGACATTTTAAATGTAGACCATATCAGATACTGGTCTGAAAAACGAACGCTCCTAAACTAACGCATATTCATATAACACTCCCTGAACATACGTATAACAAACTCTGGCATGTTCATCATTAAAATACAAATTAATAATACATTAAATTGCATTTAAAAATGTTATTAGCTGCTTTTAAGCAGATAGAAAACTTACTAATCTAATAACAAGACATAAAGGGATGAAGAAAGTTGTCTTGATGGATAAAGTATTTTTAAATAAAGTAATTTGCCTTCATATGGTGCAATTTCATTACTATCGAAGCTCAAGAGTGTAATTAGTTAACACACCATAAAAACGACATTACATAACTTTTCTTAACTTACAAACAGTTTATCTATAATTATTTCATTTTTCCACTGAACTGCTTGCATTTGCAGTTTATACAGTTATAGGAAAATATAGAAACAGATTTTTCTGTGCAAGGGGAAGATTTACAGGACATACATCTCTGTATCTTTTTCATGGGCGTATTTTACTACATGTAGTCCAAATGAATCACTGAACCCAACTGTTGAGCCAATAATTTTGTTTATTTTCTTAAAAATGACCTGAATCCATTAACTACAAAATATACACTGCCTGGCCAAAAACAAAGTCGCCGTTTGGATTTAAATTAGCAGATACTTAAGAGCCTATGATTGAATCATTATTGCAGTGATTAATGATTCAGCTGGCAATAATTCTTTAAACCCTAACTGATGAAGTGTGTAGCTTCTCATATCTTAAACAACCATGTCGGAAGACGTATCCTGTGGTCATGGAAAAGATGTTACTGTGTTTCAGAAGGGGTAAATGATTGGCCTGCATCAAGCACAATAAACAACTATTGCAGAAATATCACTGGAATTGGGTGAAGAACTGTCCAACGCATTATAAAACCCTGGAAGGTTAGTGGTGAACCTTCAGCTTCAAGGAAGAAAAAAAATCACAATGCAACAAGAACTTACAGGACTGGGTGGCCACAAGAATGCCACTTGTTAGTGAGGCTAAAAAACGACTTCAATTTGCTAGAGAGAATAAATATTGGACTGTGGCACAATGGAAAATAGGTAATGTGGTCTGATGAGTCCAGATTTACCCTATTCCAAAACAATGGGCGCGTCAGGGTAAGAAAGCGCATGAAGCGACGCACCCAGTTCAACTCTCCCGTCATCAATACAAGATCTGGCCAAAAATGTACACAATTCTGGATGGAAATAAATGTTGTGGCATTGAATAAGGTTGTTGAAACAATGCCAGGATGAATGCATGCCTTAATCAAAGCTAAAAGTAGTCCAATGAAATATTAGAGTATGGTACTTTTTTGGCCAGGCAGTGTATGATTCGTAATTAAAAGTTTTAAACAAAAGCACGTATATATGCCGGAAATCAAGTGCATAAATGACAAATGTTGAGATGGATTGATGTAAAAAATACACATTATAGCTGACCTGGCTGCTCGCACTGAAGGTGCACTGGAAAACATTCTAAAATGTATTTGGTTTATTTCCACATATGAAAGTGGCCCAGATTGGATTAGAAAATGTCAGATTCAATGCTCTTGTGACTGTTAACATTGGTCGTCCAATTAACAGAGATCTGTGTCAAATGTGTATGAAAAAAAAATCAGATTTGGGCCACATTCAGCTGTGGTGTGAACGTAGCCTTAGTGTCTTATATTGCTACTTCTGCAGATTTAAGAAAGCAATAAATACATATTTTTTTTTAAACATGCTTCTTTTAAAAAGAAATGTATGAAATTCCAGATATTATGACTGAAAGAAAATGACATGAGAAGAAAGCCCAAGGGGACAAGTAGAGGAATGATTGGTGATTTTTGACAACACAAAAGTCTTGTTTGGCTGAAATAGTCAACATTGTCAAGCAATTCTTACCTCTCTGTCTCTGTGGCGCTCCCTGCCCTCACGGTTCTCCTTGTCCTGTGACCTGGAGGTGCTGGGCTTCCCCTTCAGGTCCAATTTGTCTCCTGATAACACCCGCCTAACTGCCTCGTCACTGGAGAGCTGAGACAGGGACATTAAAAACTGTTTAACAACAACTCAGGCTGACCCAAACGACCATTACCATTCTTTTGCACTAGTGCTTTGCACAGACTTTAGAAACTAGTGATCTCAATAATCTTCCTGCACTTGGATCACATCGGTTGTGTTAGCAGTCCAGATCCTTATTCATTAAGCTGTACCCTTTTTATATATTGTTATCATGCTATCTCATAAAATATCCCAGTGTATTGTACAGCAGCAAAGCCATCAATCAGCCCAACATTCACACCTGCTCTTTGCCCTGCATAAATCACTGGGTTCCCCTGATTATGCTGTTGGCACTCCATCCCTCCTAAACCTTCGGGAAAGCCCAAGGGTGCAATTAAATAGGTATGTCTATAAATTAACCCTGCTTGAGAACATTTAGTCTTTAGTCAATCACTAGTTAAATGGCTTTGAATGAATCCTACAGGACGCAAGTACAGTAACTGAGTGGTCCTTAATCGCTGGACTGACCTTGTTGAGGCAGCACTTAGCAATGGCATGCAGCAGCTCATTGGTCTTCTCTGGTTCATGTCCAGCTACTATCCGAGCGGGTTTAACAGACAAGGGCTCTCCACTGACCAGCATCACCACGTCGATGGCCTTCTGAAGAAACGCTATTTTTGAGTCTTTATCCTGTAGGGTACATGAAGAGAACTGTATAATTACTTTGTATAGTTAATAATAATTGACTTGGATTCTGATTTCACTAAATTATTCTGATTCCATTTCCACTAGCATTTACAATTCTTTAAGTACTTTAAGAATAATCTAAGGCCACATCCACACTAATAAGTTTGCCATTGAATAACCCATCGATTTTACTATTTTTATGCCTCTCATCCACACTGGAACAGCATATTCCTTCATCAAACATGGAGACTTTTGAAAATGCTCTCTATCGCTGCATATTTTGGAATGTGATGACTACAGGAGCAGCTAAAATTGTTTCCATGCCATTGAGCACGACTCACATTTGTATAATTAAAATCAACCCAAAAGGGACATACATTAGTGACTTTAGCCTAGGCTAGAAGATACAGGCTATAGGCAATTTTTCAGTAACAAGTTTTTTTTTTTTTTTTTTTTTTGTGGTTTGACAGTTTGAATTAAGCCTAGGTTAGGCTAGGTCTGCCATTCCTCCTTGCAGATCCTCTCCAGTTCTGTCTAGAGGATGGATACCCGAACCGAGCCCGACGGTACCCGACGGGCCGGGCCAGGTTCGGACACATATTTTGAAATGACGTTCGGGTCGGGCTCGGTCACGTCGGTGCGATAAGGCATTGAACATTTGAAATTTAAAACAGCTTATTATAATGTTTAACTGGATGCAAATGTTTATTTTTGTGATTAAAATAAATTTAAAATATTACCCTAACATCCATCTTCATGTGTGCGGAAATTTGTTTATGTTGCTGTGACAACGCGCAACAGGTGCGTGCATAATATTGCATATTTGGCTACATGTGGCTGGCAGCGCAACGCTGGAAGACGTTAAAAAGAAGTTGATGGATTATGTGAATAGATCCCATGTTACAGTTTTATTAGCCACACAGTTTTCGAGAAAAATGGTAAGAGTGATTTTCATTTCAATAAGCTGCATTTGTGTTACGTTAATGTTTTGTTCTGTTAGCTTGGGCAATTTTTGGTAGACCTAGCTTTGTTCATTTAATTTCAATTGGCTATTTGTTTGGGCCTCTTGTGCGCGCCTGTGTTAACATGTGCTTTGTTGGCCGTGTGCGGCGCACGCTGATGCGTTGCGCACATCTGTAAACATTACCTAATGCCTTCCAGTTGCTAAATAAAAGCGGGCTTTCTACACAAACAAACGTACGTGTCATTAGTATGAGAAAAAAAACGAGATTTTAACAGTGTCGGGCTCGGGTCGGGCTCGGACATAAATATCTTAATGATGTTCGGTCGGGTTCGGTTACTGCCCTGTCGGACGCGGGCCGGGCTCGGACAGAAAAATGCGGCCCGATCCGCACTCTAGTTCTGTCAGGTTGGATCGTAAACGTTGGTGGACAGCCATTTTCAGGTCTCTCCAGAGATGCTCAATTGGGTTTAAGTCAGGGCTCTGGCTGGGCCATTCAAGAACGGTCACGGAGTTGTTGTGAAGCCACTCCTTCGTTATTTTAGCTGTGTGCTTAGGGTCATTGTCTTGTTGGAAGGTGAACCTTCGGCCCAGTCTGAGGTCCAGAGCACTCTGGAGAAGGTTTTCGTCCAGGATATCCCTGTACTTGACCGCATTCATCTTCCCCTCGATTGCAACCAGTCGTCCTGTCCCTGCAGCTGAAAAACACCCCCACAGCATGATGCTGCCACCACCATGCTTCACTGTTGAGACTGTATTGGACAGGTGATGAGCAGTGCCTGGTTTTCTCCACTCTTTGCTCTAGGAAGGGTTCTGGTCGTCCCAAACATCTTCCATTTAAGGATTATGGAGGCCACTGTGCTCTTATGAACCTTAAGGGCAGCAGAAATTTTTTTGTAACCTTGGCCAGATCTGTGCCTTGCCACAATTCTGTCTCTGAGCTCTTCAGGCAGTTCCTTTATCCTCATGATTCTCATTTGCTCTGACATGTACTGTGAGCTGTAAGGTCTTATATAGACAGGTGTGTGGCTTTCCTAATCAAGTCCAATCAGTATAATCAAACACAGCTGGACTCAATTGAAGGTGTAGAACCATCTCAAGGATGATCAGAAGAAATGGACAGCACCTGAGTTAAATATATGAGTGTCACAGCAAAGGGTCTGAATACTTAGGTCCATGTGATATTTCAGTTTTTCTTTTTTAATAAATGTGCAAAAATGTCAACACTTCTGTGTTTTTCTGTCAATATGGGGTGCTGTGTGTACAATAATGAGGAAAAAAAATGAACTTAAATGATTTTAGCAAATGGCTGCAATATAACAAAGAGAGAAAAATGTAAGGGGTCTGAATAATTTCAGTACCCACTGTATATATATATATATAAATAATATATTTTTGATTATGGATCACCCAATATATAGCTATATATATATATATATATATATATATATATATATATATATATATATATATATTTTATTTATATATATAAATAAAAGCATAATAAGCATCACCAATTAATCTTTGTTGATTTAATTTTGCACAGTTGCACTTGTTGTTGTTTTTTCTACACCAACCAGCAAACTCATCAATGTCACATTGTTCATTCTTGAAGATCACCATAAACTTTCATATGTAACTTTTGTCTGTCCAGATGATGAGATTCCCTGTTTTGGACTGCCAGCTATTTTCTATGTAAACAAGCAGCATACAAGTACAGCTCCTATCTACTTGAATGGGAAAAGACCAAAATCTGTCAAAAAGTCAAAGTCAAGATTACTATCAAAGAACATATTTTTTTTAATCAGTAGTAAAATCTGACAACACTGGTATCATAAATTGTGCTTCTTTTTCTCCGATTATGCAAAAAAAGATTTTTCCAACCTTGTAAAGCTAATACGCATGCACGTTCTCGAGTTTTCCACTGCACGTTACGGTTCGACTTGTCTTGACTCTGCTCACTTTACTTTTCCGAGATTTCTTTTCCACTGCAGTTTAGTGCCGCCTCAACGTGGGTGGGATTATAGGCTGATCATCATAGTTGTGCCACCTCTTCTGCCGTGACACCATCTTAAACGTGACACAAACTTTACTGACCATAAACAATAACACAACCGCTAGCTGTTAGCTACTAGCTCATTGCATGGTGATTTTACACAAGTGTAACAGTTAAATTGGCCTGGTTGTTTTAGAAGCAAGCTTTCCAGTAGTTGGTCAACTAAATATAGTGAAGCTTTCAAGCTTTTCTGTTTGAACCACTTCCACTTTCTTCTGTTTGAACCTCTCCGGCTGTTGTGATCCTTGATGGTTCTGTAGTCACTTGTAAGTTTTTTTTTTTTTTTTTTACTTGTCCTTTCAATGTTGGTAGGTCCGGTGGTAGCCGTGTGTGGCCAACAGCTGAGACACTTCCTGAAAGACTTTTTCGTTTCACGTCATTTCGTTCGCCGCTAATGAGAGGAACATCTGCACCTCGTTTATTGACCACGGTGTGGTTTTGCGCACAGCCATTTCTTTTTACAATTCGAAAGTCACGTGAGCAAATGATACTCCAATCGCTGTTGCTAACTTTAAAACTAGCATCTTGATGTCCCGTGTCGCAAATCCAGTGATGCTGGTAGAGACGATTCTCTCTGACCAATAAGTGACCTGCAGGGTCTTGACATCACATTTAGTATCGGCTCGACTCACTTGGAACCTCAACCGAGGTGGTACTGAAAAAAGTACCAGGTACTATCCACACTGGAAAACCCCCAAAAAGCGAGTCGAGCTGTACCATGCAGTGGAAAAGCTCCATAAAAGGTGAAAAAAAATAAGGGTCATTCGGAAAATCAGTTTGAAGCGATCTTACAGCATGACTATAATAGTTATTCTCCCTTCAAAGTGCCCTTCCAAGGCTGATAAATCACATTTGGAACTGGTATAAAGAGCATTGCTCAATTTGCTCAAGGATCATCCCTTGTGGGATCTGATCCTACAACCTTTCGGGTACCACCCCTATCATCTTTAACCTACCAAATGTTTGGTGGTGTAGCTTAGTTACCATAGACTTAACAGCACTGATGATTCGTACATAAAGCAATAACACTGACTTGGTCCTTTAAACAACTATACATCATCAAAATATGCGTGACGATGCATTCACTCCATTAAACTATCTTTTGTTTCCGTAGTTCCGCTTTGCTGGTTATAATGAAGTGCAACTGTCTGTGTTCCCATTTAATGCTTTTTATACTTCATGAGGTCCCTAATGAGCTCCCACAGGCAGAACAGCCTGTATGTTGATGCAAACTGTTATTATTTTACATACTCAGCAGAACAACATTTTCAAAGGACTAACCAGTGAAGTTTCATTAAAAACAAAACAAAAAAAAATGCTTTTTTTTTCCACAACAAACTGAGAAAATAATAGAACTATTATGGATCACCCAAACAAACTCTCACTCAGACCCAGGTGGTGTGATGATGGACATGTATTATGCATGCCAGGACATCAAAGGCCCCGGCTCTTTTCATGGCTCTGTCCAGCGTTTGGAGCAGGATCAGTCACGGACTCCTCACTTTGCACGCATGGGACAGTGGTAAGCTAGTCACATACTTCTCTTACAGAGTTACGGTGATACTGATCTGAGTAAAGCTAGTTAACGACACTAGGCTTTTAAATTTGAGATTTATCACACCCCATGGCTCACCTTGAAGAGGTACATTGGCACGCTAATTAAAAGAAGAGTCTTGAGTTACACTCAGTTATCTGATCAATGTCACACCTGAACAACAAAAACACAGCTGATTTGAAGTTTCTGTTGCTATAGAGAATCCTTCTAACATGATAAAATCCCTAAGGATAAGATAAGGAGGTAATGAGGCAGGAAGATCAGACATGTACAAGAGGTCAATTGTAACATGATGTATCAAGTGCCAAATAAGAGGACCATAAAATTGTCATGATTTTTAAGCAGCATTGACGTGAGTCTCGGATTTGTACATATTTAGGCTAAATATGCATACTTGTATAGCCTAACATTTTTTACTAAAGGACTTCTGTCACTTACTCATTCTCATGTTATTCTAAACCTATATGGCTTCCATAGAACACAAAAAGAGACTCAGACACCATTCAATTTCTTTGTATATTTGTTCCATGCAATGAAAGTGAATGGTGAATGAGGCTTTCAGACCTATACTGTACATTCTTCCTAACATCATCTTTTGTGTTCCACATAAGAAAAGAAGTCATATGGGTTTGTAACAACATAAGGTGTGTAAATGACGACAGAATGTTCATTTTTGGATGAACTATACCTTTAAAGGAATAGTTAACCAAAAATAAAAATGTGCTCATCATTTACCCACCCTCATGAAATCACAGATGTGTATGACTTTCTTTCATCTGCAGAACTAAAATGAAGATTTTTTGAAGCTTAACCAAAATCACATAAATCAGCATAAAAGTAATTTGTAAGACTCCACTGGTTAAATCCATGTCTTTAGAAGCAATATGATAGTAACGGATCACTTTCACAACCTTCATCTTGTGTTTTTGGTGATTCACATTCTTCATGCATACCGCCCCCTACTGGGCAGGGGGAAGAATTTCTAGAAAAAATTACTTAAAATATTGATCTGTTTTTTTTTACACACACCTATCATATCACTTCTGAAGATATGGATTAAACTACTGGAGTCATATGGATTACTTTAATGATGCCATTATGTGCTTTTGGAGCATAAACATTTTGGCACCCATTCACTTGCATTGTATGGACCAACAGACCAAGAAGAGATATTCTTCTTAAAATCATAAGGGTGAATAATGAGAGAATTTAAATTTTGGGGTGAACTGTTCCTTTAAATCCTAAACATTCTAAAGAGCACTTTATGACTGTTTAGAGGCGGTTTACCTTCACATTATCTGACTTCATCTCTGACTCTCCATACAGTCCTTTCATAAAGCCTGTGGTACGAATTACCTGCAAATTGGAAAACAAAAATTTACATTTTGCAATAATGAAAACACACACACACACCGAGTTCTGATTAGTTGTCTATTGATATGGGTTTTTAATGGCCGATGCCGATATCCAGAGAGCAAGGTGGCTGAAATCACACAATTTAATATAGTAAATAACAAACATAAAACTGCTAAAATTAATAAACTATTTATTTTTACCCAATTTCACACAAAACTACACAAACAAATGTGTAAAACCTGTAAAAAACCATCTAAAAAAATTATATTGTATTTTAAATGGTAGAAAGCAGTTTCTTCTGATTTCTGTTTATTCATCACATTTTTGTAATTTATTTGCACATGAAGAAATTGTTAATATATTTTAAATAAGGAAATAACAGTACACACAGTAGTCCAGCAAACACGCATGGCATGTCCATGTTAGCAAATCGCATTTTCTAATAAAAAAATACAGAATCAAACCAATTTTACATACAGTGTATAGTGAATAAGACATTTACTGACAGCACACGTGAAATGCTTTTAATTTGCACTCACATGCTTGTGAGGATCCAGCGAAAGCAGCAGCAATCTCCTGACCATTTAAACGGCCTGGATCGCCTGCTTGGATTGTCATGGACTGATCACATGATTTCTGAGCAAGAGGAACTTTTGATCCTTAAGTTTTGATTCTGGATGACAGAATACGTGCTTCAGATGAAGTTATTAGATGAGCTTTTGACGGGTAGAAAATGCTGTATTTTCATGAGGATCGTAAATTATATCTGTTTAAATGAGACATCTGCAGACAGTATATAATAGAAGTTTTATTGATATTTGCCTTTTATCATTAGAAAAATAAGATAAAATTTACAGGAAATTGCTGAGGAGAGGCTGATAGAAAACGTGTTTTAAATGTAGATACATGAGCGCACAGGATGATGGATTTGCTCACGTTTTGTGAGGTTGGTTTATTAAACAAGATAAGCACATATTTGAAGACGGTATATGATATCAGATTTATTGATATTTGCATTTTTATCATTAGACAAGACAGTTAAATGTTACAGGGAACTGTTGAGGAGAGAGAGGGAGAATGAAACAGGCGAGCACTTTAACATTATGAGCTCAAACGTGGCTCTGATATGCAGACCGTTTAAATGGCACTGTGTTGCACACAAGTCTATTATTGTAGTAACACAATGCACGTAACAACAAAACGAACCGTGACTGGTCGTTTACATGTCTCAGTCGCTTCACATGCAAGCAGGTAATTCTTGGTGCCCTCAAGAAAAAAATGTGCCAAATGGGAAAATTACTCAGCCCGTCAGCCGATGCTGATAATTAAAAGATTCAGAATATCATCCGATTTATCGGCCTCTGCGATATATCAGCTGACCACTAGTTCTGGTTAACAATGATGGAGAAATAATTTACAGTAAAGTAAGGATTTCATCAGTAGTACATCCAATCATAGCTATATTAAGTATGACAGCAAAATTAGGTTAAACACTACACTATTGGAAATTACTGTCTGTATAGTATGTTATACAACTAAAGATGTCAAACTGTGGCATGACTCCTGTGAGTATGCTGTCAGTGGACAGACGTGGTGACCTTTATGGTGATTGTGTCTGTCTAGCTAATCTTAGCTGAGCCTCCAACCCACATGACTATCTATGACTACAAACACATCCACTTCATCCTTAAGTGCCCTCTTCTTTTACCTAATACTGTATATATAACCAGGTATACAGTCAAACCTTTGGATGACACTTTAAGTTTACACCAACATGTTTATCCAAAGCAACTTACAGTGCAAGCAAGGTAGACATTTTTATCAATTTATGTTTTCCCTGGACATCTAACCCATGACCTTCTTGTGGGCTCTACATTTCATTATACATTTAAACAATGTGTAAATCTTTCCCTAAAGATAGCACCATATCTATTTCCAGAGCCAGGTAAAAGTGCAATTAAACAGAGTAACGTTCCATTTGTAGAGGGTAATCACAGTAAACAAGTTATCTTAGATTAAATAGGTTATTCTTCACTAATACAATACAATTTCATCAACAAATTGTATCATCTGAATATAATAACTTGCCCTTTTCAATTACAATCAAGATCAATGTCTTGAATAATGGAGATATAGCATAAAATGTTGCGATTCAATTTGGAAAACTTTATTGAGATTCATAAGCTTGATCAATATATCTTCATGTTATCTGAATATGTTCTCATGTTTTACACTCATGTTGTACTGGACCCTTCTGTTTTTTTGCATAGCCATGTGGACATACCTATGCCTAGTTACCAGGTAAACAGCTAAATGGCTAAAAACGGCTATGGTTTTAAACATGTGACTTCAATCACACAACAACTAAACTGTCTTTGATTTTTGATATTTATACAGTATATTGCATGGCTTTACCAACACCAAATTCCACCAGCCCTGCCAAAAGATTTAAAATAGAAACATCCATTCTGTTCTTTCCATTCTATTCTATACATAGTAAGCAGTTTAACAGCTCAGTTGCTAAAACAAGAGCGATGGCTTTATATACGAGACTTCAATCTTATAAAACCGAGACTGTCTTTAAGAGGAAGTGAGAAAATTGCTAACAACATATTAACTGTTATTAATCTCTTATATTGTGTACCGTTATCTGTATTGTACATTGTTTCATATTGTATTTCTACTAGATTGTATAACGCTTATTGTATTGTATAGCTTTTCTTCAATAGATTATAGGCAATATGGTATTGTTTAACACAAAATTGAATATTGTGCAGTATTGTACTTATTGTATTTCACACACTGTCACATGTATGTTGCATAGATGTACCTATAACAATTCTATTCGCCACCAACAACACAGCAACATCACCTAAACCCTCACACCCTGGAAATTCATCTAGACTTTAGATGATGAAATATTTAGGTTGATTGTTTGCATGAGAGATCTGACACATTTACACTGATGCATTATGAAACATCTTTCATGATCTTGCTATATGAGCAGGCTACATTAGCAGGTTAGCCTGTTGCGATCTATAAAATGCATTTGCAGTGTTTAAAGCAGCATGTATAGGGAAATTAGATACCTAAAGCACTATTTATGTAACAATAATGTTTTAAAGAACTCACCTCACTGAATATGTCGTGCAGGTATCGGAACGGTGGTTTGGTGAGCAGTTTTTCTGTAAGTGGAGGCTTTTTAATCACTTTCCCCAAACTCTCCTGTGTCTTTTTGGCCACTGATTCGTTCATTGCAACACACTAAAGAGGTAAAAACTGTCTTTATTGAATTACTCTTGCGTTAGTGTTACGCTAGCTGCAGATTTCCGATCGCTAAACTCTGCTGCTGTTGCCGTGGCGATAGCTTTCTGTCCCACAATCCTCCACTGTGCCAATTCTGCGCCTGCGCGGACACAGTAAATTACCAAAGGTGTCCATAGCAACAGCAAACTACAGCGGGTCAGTCTAAAATCCATGTCAAGTGTTTTGATTATTTTATTTATAGTACCCGAAACAAAATAAGAATACATATCTGTATTGTTACCGGTCACATACAAGCCTAAATGGCCAGATGAAATGAAAACAAATAAATTACCAAAATAAAATTTTGCATCAATAAATACATGTATTTAAATCCATAATATATACAAGATACTACATGAAATTTTTAATTTTAAATACATACAAAATATAATAAAATATGTATAATGAACACATATTCGACATTACAATATGTATGAACAATAAATACTACAAAAAATAAACCATTAAATTATTTTTACTAACAAATAAAATCAAATAAACAAATGTGATTAATACAAAATATTTGAATTAATTTAATAATAAATGTATATATGTACCCCGCGACCCTGTACACAGGATAAGCGGTTGACGATGGATGGATGGATGTATATATGTAAGTAAATGCATCAATGATTAAATTATAGCATTTTAAATACATGAAATAATAAATTACAATACAATATCTAGAATG
The DNA here is from genome assembly GCF_025860055.1 of Xyrauchen texanus. Taxonomy (NCBI): domain Eukaryota; kingdom Metazoa; phylum Chordata; class Actinopteri; order Cypriniformes; family Catostomidae; genus Xyrauchen; species Xyrauchen texanus. Next base: position 39,125,700 of record NC_068293.1, on the reverse strand, counting down.
ATAATAATGCAAAGAATTATAAATGCTTGACAAATAATAGTTTTTACATATCATGAATAAAGTGACAACAAATAAATACAATAAACAAATTATAACTAATGAATGTTAATACATTATTGATAATATACAAATAATAAAAACTTCATAAAATAAAGAACTACTAAATATCAAAACCAAATAAATAAATTTTTTACTTACAGTATTTTAAAAACAAATGCATTTTAAAATATGTAAAATTATAATACTGATTTTGACTAATTATAAAATTAAATATCTACAAATACCAAATAACGATAAATGTATAAATAAAAATAAACAAAATAAAAATGAAAAATATTCAAATTAATTTATAAATGTATTTTTAAATGCATCAATTATAATATTATAGTATTTTTAAATACATAAAAATAAAAGTGTAAAATATACTTAAAATGTTAATAAAACTACAAACATTTTTACTATAAACAATAGAAAAAATATGTACAAATAATAAACCCTAAAGTATATAAAAAACCAATAAAGATACATACCAATAAAAACCAAAAAATTCTGACCTGCTATTTTAATCAATTGCTCAGTTTGAATGGTATTTAGGCTATATCCCCCCAATATTCAGAATTTTTCAATTACTTGCAGTAAACAAACATTTGATCCCCTTTGCTTTTACTATAAATGCAGGCTAAGCGAAATCAAAAGTGTTCAAAACTTTTCAGGTAGACTTTCAATCTGATAACACCAGGTCTTCATTATAACACACAGTACCCTGAAATTAAGACAAAACCGATACAGATCAGCCTGAACTTTAGGCACGTACATGTAGACCTCCACCTAAAACAGACAGGTGCCGGAGCTTGTTGCACAACTTTGCTGACATTTGTGTGATTTCAAACCACAACCTGGAATAGTAAAACATCATGGTACAAAGAATATTGTCTCTCATTAAATAACTTGCCAGACAACTTCAGTTTACAAAAGCTTTTTACATATACGTCCAAAAAAAAAAAGAAAAAAAAAAAAATCATTGAATTTCTGTTTGACTTAAAGAAAATAAGAGAATAATTGAGACTTTCTTTTGTGCAAAACCTGTTTGGGAGGTTACAGAGCATGACTATAAGAATGCCTGCCAAACTAGATAGTAGTTGCTGTCAGACTGAAGAGAGGGACAATAAATCTAGTTCACTTATTTCTCTCCTCGTAAGTTTTCCATTATTTGCCATTTTTATTTAATTTTGTGCTATGGAGCAATTTATTATTCTTATTTTAGACAATCACATGTTCTTGTTGGACACTTATGAGTTACTTTGGCACTCCAAACTTGCATGTCAAGAATGTTTTTTTTTTTTTTTTTTTTTTATGGCAAACTGAATGTACTGTTATAATACTGCTAGGATATCAGTAGAAAACCTAAATTTTAAGTTCAGCTTGTAGTAGCATTTGAAATTATTTTATTAGATTGAAAATATTTTAAATTAATATGCGGTGACATCTGTTGCCAACTGTTCAGCTTTAGAAGCAAGTTTGTCCTGTTCAACAGCATTTCTCAACTCGTAGTAGGTGGACCCAACCATTAAAACGGTCTAATATTCAAAACATTACTCACATTTGACTTCCATTTTCTTTCCTTTCTTTTATTCCTCAGCACACACAGCACACACTGTAATCATGCAGCACTGGACCGCCTGTGTGTTACTTTTATTCTTGGTGTTTTGTGAAGTCTCGTCGGAGAGGGAAAAAAAGACAGTCCAAACTCTCTCAAGAGGTATTATTTAGTTTTATATCAAAAAACAGATCTTAATAAGACCAATTTTGAAATGTAACTTGTAGTAGAAATACATAAGTCCAGTCTAGAGTATTTTCTCTTTTGTGTTTTCAGGCTGGGGCGATGACATCAACTGGGTTCAAACATATAATCAGGGATTGACTGAAATGATTGAAAGGTACCTAAAGATGAAGAAATCACACTGAACTTCATTCTCACCTGTAATTAATGTATTTTGATTGTTTACACATGTCTCTGTTTTTCTGTAGTAAAAAGCCTTTGATGATCATTCTTCATTTGGAGGATTGTCCGCACAGTAAAGGTATGCACCTTTAGTATTCTTCATTTAAACAGTCCACATAACCTGAAATGAACTGAACATGTTGGCATTGTTTTATAGATTCTTTATCTGTGCATAGACACATGTCTAAAGGAATAGTTAAACTTGAAATAAAAATTCTGTCAAAATTTACTGACCCTCATGTTGTTCCAAACTCATATGCTGTTATTCTTTTGCGTGGAGCATAAAAGGTATAACGATTCTTTTAAATTCTCCTTTTGTGTTTCACATGAATGTTGTTCGAAACATTCCTTGAAACACCACAAGTATGTCTTTGGGACAGCTATTCCTTTAAATGACAACCTGTTTTGCTTGAGTATGTGAAAAAAGGCTCCTGCATGACATTTTACTAATCTCCCTGCTCTCATCGCTCACTTTCAGCTCTGAAAAAGGCTTTTACTGAACATGAATCTATTCAAAAACTGGCCAAATCAGATTTCATCATGCTCAATTTAGTGGTAAAGTACATTGTATTTTACAGTATATAGTTGATGGACATTCAAATGAAATATGGATAAAATAAAAGCTAGAATATTCTCAGATGTTCTTCACTGTGTGATTGTGATTTTCAGCATGAAACGAATGATATTAACCTGGCCCCTGATGGCTTCTATGTCCCCAGGATCATGTTTGTTGGTGAGTTTCCTTTAAATGACTTTACATCTATTGTGAAAAATAAAAGATGTAATGGCTTCTACAGTTAGGGTCACATAAACATATATCATAAATACAATTTTAACACTGTAATACTCCTGAAAAACACCTCTATGTCATATTTCAGACCCAAATGAGCCAGTATTTAGCCTTCTTTACTTATATATTGTGGGATTATTTTAATGACAATCTAGCACACACCCAGCCCTCCAGTTCTAATTACTGTAAAATATAATAAAATGACTAATGCAGTATTGAGCATCCAACGAGAATCGCAATGGAGATTAATATGAATTACTAATACATATATATATATACATACATATACACATATACATATACACACATATACACATATATGCATGTATATATATACACATATACATATACACACATATACACACATACATATATATACATATACACACATACATACATATACACATATATACATATACACATATACATATACACACATACATATATACATATATATACATATACACACATACATACATATATACATACATACAGTATATACACATATACATACATACACACACATACATATATACACACACATATACACATACATATATATACACATATACACATATACACACATACATACATATACATACATATACACACATACACACATACATATATATACATATACACATATACACACATACATATATATACATATACACATATACACACATACATATATATACACATATACACATATACACACATACACACACATACATACATATATATATACATATACACACATACACACACATACATACATATATACATATATATACATATACACATATACACACATATACATACATACATACATATACACACATACATATACTGTATATATACACACACATATACTGTATATACACACACACATATATATATATATATATATATATATATATATATATATATATATATATATATATATATACATACATACATACATACACACATACATATATACATACATACATACAGTATATACACATATACATACATATACATATATACACATACATACATATACATACACAGTCAGGTCCATAAATATTGGGACATCGACACAATTTGAATCTTTTTGGCTCTATACACCACCACAATGGATTTGAAATGAAACGAACAAGATGTGCTTTAACTGCAGACTTTCAGCTTTAATTTGAGGGTATTTAGATCCAAATCAGGTGACCGGTGTAGGAACAGTTTATATATGTGCCTCCCACTTTTTAAGGGACCAAAAGTAATGGGACAATTGGCTGCTCAGCTGTTCCATGGCCAGGTGTGTGTATTCTCTCATTATCCAATTTACAAGGAGCAGATAAAAGGTCCAGACTTCATTTCAAGAGTGCTATTTGCATTTGGAATCTGTTGCTGTCAACTCTCAATATGAGATCCAAAGAGCTGTCACTATCAGTGAAGCAAGCCATCATTAGGCTGAAAAATCAAAACAAACCCATCAGAGAGATAGCAAAAACATTAGATGTGGCCAAATCAACTGTTTGGAACATTCTTAAAAAGAAAGAATGCACCGGTGAGCTCAGCAACACCAGAAGACCCGGAAGACCACAGAAAACAACTGTGGCGGATGACCGAAGAATTCTTTCCCTGGTGAAGAAAACACCCTTCACAACAGTTGGCCAGATCAAGAACACTCTCCAGGAGGTAGGTGTATGTGTGTCAAAGTCAACAATCAAGAGAAGACTTCACCAGAGTGAATACAGAGGATTCACCACAAGATGTAAACAATTGGTGAGCCTCAAAAACAGGAAGGCCAGATTAGAGTTTGCCAAACAACATCTAAAAAAGCCTTCACAGTTCTGAAACAACATCCTATGGACAGATGAGACAAAGATCAACTTGTACCAGAGTGATGGAAGAGTATGGAGGTGGAAAGGAACTGCTCATGATCCAAAGCATACCACCTCATCAGTGAAGCATGGTGGCGTGGGCATGTGTGGCTGCCAATGGAACTGGTTCTCTTGTATTTATTGATGATGTGACTGCTGACAAAAGCAGCAGGATGAATTCTGAAGTGTTTCGGGCAATATTATCTGCTCATATTCAGCCAAATGCTTCAGAACTCATTGGACGGCGCTTCACAGTACAGATAGACAATGACCCGAAGCATACTGCGAAAGCAACCAAAGAGTTTTTTTAAGGGAAAGAAGTGAAATGTTATGCAATGGCCAAGTCAATCACCTGACCTGAATCCGATTGAGCATGCATTTCACTTGCTGAAGACAAAACTGAAGGGAAAATGCCCCAAGAACAAGCGGGAACTGAAGACAGTTGCAGTAGAGGCCTGGCAGAGCATCACCAGGGATGAAACCCAGCGTCTGGTGATGTCTATGTGTTCCAGACTTCAGGCTGTAATTGACTGCAAGGAATTTGCAACCAAGTATTAAAAAGTGAAAGTTTGATTTATGATTGTTAATCTGTCCCATTACTTTTGGTCCCTTAAAAAGTGGGAGGCACATATACAAACTGTTGTAATTCCTACACCGTTCACCTGATTTGGATGTAATTACCCTCAAATTAAAGCTGAAAGTCTGCAGTTAAAGCACATCTTGTTACTTTCAGAGCCAAAAAGATTCGAATTGTGTCGATGTCCAAATATTTATGGACCTGACTGTAAATAATAATAATAATTTATATATTGCTGTTATTTATATATTACTAATAATTATATTATATACTGTCCAAGTTATTGGAGAAAATGTATTTTGCTTTTGTTCTATTTTATTTATTATATATGATGCTTTGGCAACATTGTTTTTGAAACTTTCATGCCAATAAAGCCCATTGAATTGAGAGAGAGAGAGAGAGAATGTCTGAATAATTCAAGCATTTTGGGTGGAAAATAATAAATAAATATAGTTCCAGCATTCCTAGCGTCCTACCCTTCCTCATTCTTCCCTTCTCTCCCTCCACCCAGATCCCTCACTGACTGTGCGAGCTGACATTGTTGGAAAGTACGTCAACCGAATGTACACTTACCAGCCAAACGACATGGACTTCTGTGAGTGTCTTTCTGCAGTCTAATGAGCTCCACTGAGAGACTGTGGCTTTGGTTGTCAAGCACCTATGCTTCAGCTCGATATTTCCATGTCTGAGTCTCCCAACAGCCGAAGAGAGCAGCTCTTTTGTTTATTTACAATCTAACACATGCTATCTCATGCAACCTATCAGCCAAAAAGAATCAGAATGTACTAATGTTGTTTATTTTTAGATTTAGGGCAGTTATTAATTCATCATGCACTAATCATATCTCTTGTCTCTATATTTGTTTGTGTAGTGGAAGACAACATGATGAAAGCCAAGATGTTGCTCAAGAATGAGCACGAGGAACATGATGACCTGTGATGGGTACAGAACCTGAAAGATGACATCTTACCCTCTTTCAGATGTGACAAGTTTTCAAGAAACTTCTACGGAAGAAAAAAAAACTTAAATGGAAATTTCTAGAATTTTGTACACAGTATACATGTTTCTCTTTGTAACTAGCCATTTCCAAATGTGAATAAAATCATTTATCAGTTTGAAAGATGCTTCTTTGAGACTTGGGGCCATCTATATTCTAGTGTCCTCCAAAAAGTTACCAAATTTAACTTTTAGCAGACCAATGGTAGGCAATCCTAATCATTAGCAGGATATGAATTGTTGATATCAATAATTCAAGTTTCATGCCAGTTTTTGATATCAGAAATTATATTTACATGAGTAAAAACATAAAATCTTGATGTAAAAAAATTATGTCACCACTTGCAGAAATCGGCTAATTCTTGGTATCAAAAAAATCAATTTCAACTACTAAAAACTGTCATTCTTGATATCTGTAACTGCGTTTGAACTAGAATTTCACAACAAACTTTCATCCACTTCTATTCAAAATGCAGTAACGTATATATAAAATTAATTTCTTACTAGTTGTAATTCCAATTTCACATATCAGCAATGCACTTCTTATTAGTAGTTTCATTTTTATATATATAACAAAAATCATCCTTTTTACTAGTGCAATTACTGATATCAAGAGTAATTTCCACTAGTACAACATTCCTGATATTAAGAATTTGCATTAGAACTAGTGAAAATTGAATTGTTCATTTCAACCATTCACATCCTGCAAATGATTAAAAGTCAATTCGGCTTGCCAGATGCGAATCATATGAGGAACATAAACGTACAGAATCGTCCATTATGCAATGACACACATTATCCACTAGATGGCGAAGTTGACAATGCACAGAAGCCATTGAGAACCAGAAGACTTGCATGTGAATACTACTAAGTAAATGGGCTTTGTTTCTTCCTTATTGCCTCAACATAAGAAAAAATATCAGTTTATCGATTCATTAAATAATAGTTAGACAGGAGCAGTATAGAATTATTAAATGATTGCAAAACATACACATTTTTTAAATATTTTAAATCAAACAAGTAAACACATATGATGAATAAAGGTTAGGATGGTATAAATCTCAGATGGCAAGTCCATACATACACTGCTCACAGACCATTCACTGACCGTCTGATCCATATTGCACACAAAACTGACAAGCAGTAACAGGAAACCTTCAGCTTCAATCTGATTAGCTGGTTTAACAGATTCTGATGCACCAGTCTGCATGGAAATTAATGTAAAGTCATGTTTACAAAGTTTTACACAGTTTCTGCAATGAGCACTTTTAATGAAGAACTAAATCACTAGATATGACAAAGTTTGACAGGTCTATGGCATAAAATCGAAGTTTAAAGCACTTAGCTATTAAACAAGATATCCATGCAAGGGTAGAATGGTACATTTCACTTGGTTTTTGAGTTGAATCTACAAAATAATCAGTAAAAATTGTATTATTAAACATTATTTTTATTGGTGTATTCTGTCATTTTGGTCGCTTATCAACACTTCTGTGATCATTTGAATGATTTTTATCCATGCTGGTTTATTGGTATGGTAACTATTTCAGACTGACCAGCACCTAAATGTAACATAAAACTGGTTGCTTACATGTTGTTAGGGGTTGGGTTAGGGTCAAACTGTCTCTTCAAACTGGATGAGACGTTATGCCATCAAGACATGTGAGACTAGGAATATGTTACTGCATGTAATAATCCTATATAACTAAAGCTCCAAAATTGTTGGAGTATATTACCAGTAATTTCTCTAAAAAGGTGTGTTTGATGCTTAAAAAATGCTGGACCATTTTCAAACAGGATTTAACAAAAGCAGTTTTATGGCTATGAGTCAGGAGGAGTTGCTGTGTGTGCTGAACGAGGGGGAAGTGACATCCCAGGCCCAGTGTGACAGACTCAGACCGCTGGTGTTTAATCCTGCGGCCAGCCCAGGGTCACAGAGAGTAATGGAGCGGAGCAGCATGGTCATTCCTCTGCCGACAGAGTGAATTAATGCTGTTCGCCTGGTTACGACTCTGACTGACTCTGGTCACACAGGCACAGGAAACAGTCTTATTAACGCCACAGATGAGCACATCCACTTAACTTACCTATAAAGCTGCCAGCACTGACAATACACACACACACAGCAAGCCCTTGATGAAAACTAAATGCATACGTTAATAAATAAGTTTAATATTCACTTTTTAATAGAGTAGTTCACCCAGAAAACGGAAATTCTGTTATTCATGTCCTTCCAAATCTTTCCAAAGACTTTAATTCTGGTGTGAAACTCAATAAGATTTTAAGCAGAATGTTAGGGACTGACAGACTTAGTCACCATTCAATTTAATTCCACAGAAACAAGATGCAATGAAAGTCAATGGTGACTGAGGATGTCATTCTGCCTAACATTTCCGTTTGTGTTCTATGTTATAACATGGTTTCTGCCTTTCTGATGCATTTCTTAATGCACATCCTCACACAAATATGATCAATGTTTGTAATTTGTTTGTAAATCTTCTTTTCTCAGGCACTAGAACAAAACTCAAAACCAAAAAGCAGCAAACAAAAATGGTTGTCAAAACAAACCACATCCAAAAACATTTCAAGGCAAATCTCATGTGTCACTTTCTGACAGCTGGTCTTGATGGGCTATAGTTGATATGTACAAACCTTATGCAGTTACATTATATAATGGCACAAAGTTGAGAACACCATTTTATTTGTTGCGCAGTGTATTCTTCTCCCTGAAGTCCTGGTTTTTGCACAGAAGAATCACTGAGTGACAATCATTCGTACTTCTTTATTTTATTGAACATATGCATGGGTGACCAACAATTCAGAAGGATGTTTTAAGAGCTTTAAACCTACTCAAGTGGTCCGGTCATGTATAAAATCCTGGCCCCCCTTTTTTTTTTTTAAATAGAAGTGAATGGGGCAAATTTTTGGAAGGTTTAAAAAAAGGCAGAAATATGAAGCTTATAATTTTTTTAAAGCATGTCAATTTATTCTTATGTTAAAACGGGTATTATTTGGGCTGTAAAGTTGTTTAAAGCATCGCTTTTAAGGACATTTTCAGGGTGTTACGTTTTCATGGCAACAAGTTGTAAAATTGGAAAATTGGATATAAGTGATTTTATAACACTGAAATAACTTTAACACACATTGTTTACTTCTTGTGGATATATTTTTGAAACAGTGAGTTTTTCAGTGTTTATGGATTGACTCCATTAACTAAGTGCCTTATGAACCCAGAATATTCCTTTGTGCATCTAGCATCTGCCTTTATACTACTTGCATTGTGCCTAGTCACATTAAGCATAACTTAATATATATTATTACATACAACAGTTAGTTCCGGTCCTCGATTCTGATTGGACAAGAGACATTCCATGAGTTCTGATGTCTCAGAACATCAGCATTTGGACGCTTCACTGTTTGTATCACTCCGCTTGTGGTCATGTCGTTCTAAACTAAAGAGTAAGAGCAGTGCAGATATGTAAAAAGCTATATGTGTCTCTTTACATTTATTTTTGTGACACTAAAGATTTTAGCCGGCAGTTGGCAATAAAAGACCATTTTTGTGTTGCTAACATGTTTTATAACTTCGCTAGGCATTGCTAGCATGTGGTAGCATGATGCAGCACTTTGCTATGCATTGCTAACATGATGCTAATGTTTTTTTAGCATGTTTTAACACTTCACTAGACATTGCTAACATGTGTTAGCATGATGCCAGCATGTTTTAGCACTGTGTTGGGTGTTGTTAACATGTGTTAGCATTATGCTAGCATGTTTTAGCACTTCGCCGGACATTGCTAACATGTTAGCATGATGCTAGTGTGTTTTAGCATGTTTTAACTCTTCACTAGGCATTGCTAACATGTGTTAACATGATGCTAGCATGGTTTTTGCACTTTGCTAGGCATTGTTAGCATAAAACTAAGTGAAACAGGAAGTTTCTACAATGTTCTGGTGCAGAGATATACATTTTGCTACTTGGTTGCTAGGATAAGCCCATGTGGTTGTCAGGGTGATACTCAGAATGCTGCTTGCTGTCCTGAGTCATGCAGGCCAAAAATGAAGTCTCTACGACATTCTGATCCTGAGATAGCCATCTAAGCGATTTGGAATGGAAATCAATGGTGTTTCGTTTCGGGTGTGGCTAAATAGATTCCATAATGATACTTTAAGACTGATTGCTCCGTTAGATTGCCAATTAAAACAAGCCAACTCTCATGTCTCTTGGACATTCTGATCTGAAGCTATCACAGACATTTGACATTGAAATCAATAGAACTGGATGCTAGGGTGCTCTAAATTGTTGCCAGGGCATGGTTAGCCAGTGAACAGTGATTCTTATTGGCTGGTTACTAACCTGACTCAAGAGCCAATCTCCAAGTGTCTGCGACATTCTGTTCTGAAGATATCCTTCTGAGCAATTATGAATGGAAGTCTATGAGGGCGGTTGCTAGGGCATGGCAACACCATTTCCAAGATGATATTTAAATACTGATTTGAGCCTGAGTGAAATAAGCCCACCCCCATGTCTCTACGACATTCTGATTGGGAGATATGATCCTACAAAATTCAGTGTCTTGTCATAGAAGTAAAAAAAAACAATTGTTTTCATGGGCGAGACCCTTGCCATAGTATGCCTATGGGGCCTATTTGGGCCCGTTTTACAACCCAGGGGTACATGATCTTACCCCCAAATGCTTACCCTAAAACTGCTTGCTAGGCCACATGAAATGAGTCCATCAACATGTACAGAATAATAATATGTATGTGAGATTACAATAGTGATGCTTTGCTCCACAAGTGCCACTAATAATACAATCACAGTATATTTAACTGAACAAATTTTTATTTATTAGAAATGTGAAAATTGCAATCTTAGGTAATAGGTAGGTAAATGGAAGCAGTAATGCTGCAATTTTGTGGTAGTGAGGCGTACAAATTTACCAGCCCGACCGAGTTCCTTTTTTGACTTGCTGAAATCTGACAAGGACAAAGATCCATTGACTGCCATTCCAGCAGCCCACAGACAATTTAGATATTCAAATATGCCCTCGCTTTGTGGAAACTGTATGCAATGAGACGATGACTAGGTAATGTGACAATCTCTCTCTCTCTATTTGTCCCTTAACACACCTTTGCCAGAGAGACTCTTTGATGTCTCTTTAGGTCCGGTGTGTGCCCAGCTAATAAAGGGGCATCTGTGCCATTGTCACAGGAAGGTCAAAATGCTAATTCTCTCTCATTCTTCCACTTGGGTTGATGTTTTTAATTATTCTGTCAGTTTCAAATAATTCCTCGTCAGAATTTTCATGAAGGTCTGAAAGCTCAGATAAATGTTATCCTTTTCGGTGACAATGTCTCTGCTCTCTTTGCTCAACTCTCGCCGTACCTCACAAGTAATTACAATAGATCAATATGCTTAAGGTTGGCAGACGGAACAGGGACAATTAACTTTAACCATTAACTAAATGGTTTTGTATAGTGAATAGGCATGTAGTGTTTTATTTGACATGAGGAAACAATGTAATCACAGGCTGGCTAAATCTAGCGGACACAAGCACCAACAGACTGTTATGAGGTAAGTGCTCTTTCCCGCCTTAGAAAAACAAATGCAGCTGTCACTCCCCACTGTTGCCATGCCAGAAAGACAGGACAAAGATTTCCAAAAGATCAGAATTTGCATGTAAATACACCAAAACAACAACAAATATAACTGCAAGCAGCGATGATATCTCATAAACTCAGTAAACCCCAAAGCCTAGAAGAACTTGATGAAATAACAGAAAATATAAATACAGTCATAGTACAGATAGTGTAGACCCCCTTCGATTAAAGAAAATAAAAAAAGCCCTGCACCATCACATTCATGCTCTCAAGTGGAAGAATAAGTATTTCGCAGTGCATGGAAGGATAGTGTCTGTAGCTACAGACAGGCACTAAAAGCTGCCAGGTCAGCACATTTTTAGCAAACTCAAACAAATAACCATAACAATCCTCTGTGTTTATTCAGTACTGTGGCTAAATTGGTTAGGAATAAAGCCTTAACAGGACCAATATTACGTTGCAGAACAAGAGTAATGACATCATCAATTTCTTTACTGATAAAATTTAAATAATCAGAAATTAAATTGGAAATATGCAATCATCTGTCATAGCACCTCAGAAAACAGTGTCTCATAATCTTCCTCACGTGCAACTTCAATCCTTCGCTGTCATAAGTCATGAAGAGCTAAAAAAATTTATTAAAATATCAAAAGCCACAACATGAATGTTAGATCCAATACAAACAAAGCTCTTAAAAGAGGTATTCCCTGTAATCTCAGAACCTCTTAATATTATTAACTTCTCACTATCCTTAGGACATGTCCCAAGAAACCTTAAAATGGCTGTTATCAAACCTCTAATTTAGAAGCCACAACTTGATCCTGGAGAAATAGCCACTTATAGATTGATTTCAAATCTCCCGTTTATGTCGAAAATACTAGAAAAGGCAGTATCCTCCCAAATATGTTCATTTCTACAGAGAAAAAGTGTGTGAACAATTTGAGTCAGGATTTATGCCTCAACACAGTACAGAGGCTGCACTTATCAGAGTTACAAGTGACAAATGCTCTTATCTTCTGACCATGGCTGCATTTCTCTTCTAGTGCTTTTAGATCTTAGTGCTGCATTCGACACGATAAATCACGACATTCTCCTAAATAGGCTACAGAATTATGTTGGCATTTGTGGAGTTGCATTAGCATGGTTTAGGTCCTATTTAGCAGACCGCTATGACTTTGTCTATGTAAATGAGGAATTGTCAAACCAAACAAAAAGGGAGTGCCACAGGGATCAGTTTTAGGGCCTCTGCTTTTCTCCTTGTATATGCTTCCTCTGGGAGATAATATAAGGAATCGTGGAATAAGTTTCCACTGTTATGCTGATGATACCCAAATTTATACTTCTTCAAAACCTGATGAGATTTCACAATTCTCCAAATTAGCATAGTGTATCAATGAAATAAAAGATTGGATGGCCAGAAATTTTCTTCTACTCAATCCCGACTAAACAGAGGTACTAATTATTGGACCAAAAACTTCTAAAAAAAAAAAAATAAAATAAATAAGCAGCTAAAATATAATTTGACTCTCGATGGATGTACTGTTACATCATCATCAATGGCAAAGAATTTAGGTGTTATATTTGATACCAATGTGTCCTTTGAAAATCAAATTTCCAATGTTTGTAGAACAGCATTCTTCCACCTAAGAAATATTGCTAAATTACGACACATGCTCTCTGTTGCTGATCCCAAAAAACGAATTCATACATTCATGACCTCAAGACTAGATTATTGTAATGCATTACTGGGAGGATGCCCAGCAAGATCAGTGAATATACTTAAATTGGTTCAAAATGCAGCAGCCAGAGTGCTGACAAGAACAATGAAATATGATCATATTAGACCCATTTTATCATTGTTACATTGGCTACCTGTTCAATTTCATTTAATTTTACATTTCTGTTAACTACGTACAAAGATTTGAATGGTCTAGCTCCACACTAATTAAGAGATCTTCTACCACACTATATTCCATCACATTTATTACTAATTGCAAAATTCTGGTCTGTTAATAGTTCCTAGAATATCAAAATCCACAAAAGGAGGTAGATCCTTTTCGGCTCCTAAACTATGGAATAGTCTTCCTAACACTGTTCAAGATGCAGACACACTCAGTTTAAGCCAGGCATACACCTAATTTATCCATCAACTCACAATTAGGCTGCTTTAGTTAGGTCTGCCGAAACTAGAAACAGTGATCATGATCTATAACTCTGCAATGAATTGAATGGCATCTATGCTAATATTATTTTATTTGTTCCCTGTATCAACTGCAGGACTCATATCCTGAGGTCACCAGAACCAGCTGGATCCAGCTCCATTCCTGCTTCTTGTTGGACTCCACTGCTACGTGTCGCTGAATGATGATGACTAATAGCAGTCTGTGCCAGCAAAACATTACTTCAGTCTATTACGATGAACTTCAGAGGATGAACTGATGCCAACTCCAACCATATGAAATGGGATACTTCATATGCCACTGCCTGAACCTTGGACTTAGGATAGACCCAGGGATGTAAAGTAACAAATACTCACGTCACTGTAATAAACTACTTTTCACCAAGAATTGTACTTTAAGTAGTTTAAGAATTGAATACCTTTACTTGAGTATATTTTAAGTGCTGTAACTGTACTTTTACTGCGCTATTTTCCCACGTCTGTGTTCGCTACTTCCCTGTCCTGATTTAATTTTTATCTATCAACACGATTGGCTAGGGAGAGTCTTGTGACTCCCGTCAAATCAAATCGCAAGTAAAAAACTTGAACGCCAACTGTTATGGATGTGGAGAATGCCTAAAGGATAGTTTACATCTGAACATCTCGGCCGCACCTAGAAGGGCTTTTTGCAGTTGAAAAAGGCCAATTGTATGATCGTGTCATATGAGTTTAACTTGCTCAAGCCAGATATCGGCATTAATCCTGCCTCTAATTTGAAGAAACATATTGAGGTAAATTTAATATTTCTGCTTACTAGATTCTGTGTGTCTATAATGTAGCCTGTAATTTAACTATCTATCGCTGAGATTATTGGACTGCTGTAAGAGATTAATGAAATGTTATCAATAGGACTGGGCAATAAAATGATCTAGAGGTTTATCGGAAAAAAGATGTCCTCAATCAAACTTTTGTGTAATTTTCTATATTTAGCCTATATTCTACTTCTATAACAGGGATGTTCATTACATCACCGTGAAAGCAAGAGCACCACTGGTTGGTTGATTTAGATGAAATAGAAAATATTGACTTTTTATTTCCTTACATCTGTAGCTGCGTGCTGTTTGATTGACAGGCGGCTAATGTTTGAGCACTAATGCACCTAAATGGTCAAATACACTTTAGAATTCCGCCAACTCCCATCTTGATGAGGATTTAATGTAAATGCAGTTGTTTATGTCTAAAGTGAATATAAACAGTGGGACAAAAAGTGTATTTGCATCAAAATGTCAGACTTGAAGTGTACATGTAACTCAGTTGTGCACTGTCTAGTAGGCTATGTCATATAAAGGCTATTAATCAAACAAGAATAACAAGGAAACGAAAAAACAATCACTACATTTGGCTGAATAACTTTAATAGCTTTGAAAGTATTAATGTAATAGAATAAAACAGTGACATTTTCAATAATAATAATTTTTTTAATATTTTTTATAATACTGACCCCTGATGTAGTGTGTGTGTAAATTGGTATAATAAATTACCAGGAAAGTAGAGATGATAAAATATTTATAATTCTGCTTAGCCTTCATAAAGATAGAAAAATATCAACATTTGCAGAGCAATACTTCAGAAGAACATTCTACCAGTCACAAACTTCAGAAAATTGAGCATCATGCATTAGAATAAGAACAACTATTTCTGGGCTTAAAAGATACAATAACTAAATCATTGTGAAACATTGTATCTCAAAAGGAGGACAATGTGGCCCCCCCATGTGCTACTTAAAGAAATAATCACACAAAAATTTACATTTTCTTATCATTTACTCACCCTCATGCCATCTGTTTGACTTTCTTCAGAACACAAATTAAGATTTTTTGAAATATATTTCAGCTCTGTAGGTCCATTCAATGTAAGTGAAGGGGTGCCAACATTTTGATGCTCCAAAAAGCACATAAAAGCAGCATAAAAGTCTAACCCATGTGCCTCCAGTTGATTAATCCACGACTTCAGAATTGATATGATAGGTGTATGTACTTTCATTGTATGAACCAAAAGAGCTGAGATCTTAATTTGGAAAATCTTAATTTGTGTTCTGCATAAGAAAGTCAAACACATCCAGGACGGCATGAGTGTGAGTGAATTAACTTTCAAATAATTTCATTTTTGAGTGAATTATTATTAAGTGTGACGTAGCCCCTGCACCAAACAACTTTTCCCATGCCTGCTCTACCTCTATTGTACAGGACATGACATGCCAAGTGATCCTGCTTATTTAGCATTTTTTTGCATTCCTTGCATTGTTTGAACATGTTTTATGCACAACAATAACGCTCTATCGACATTAGAGGAAATTTAGACCCTACACACAAACTGATTTTAATGTAATTGTTTCATACATTACGATTTAAAATGGTGATCAGTGTATTGAAAATAACTTTTTAATCTTTTAATTTCTGTTATGTCTCCTTTTATTTTTTGGAATCAGATTCATGTCTTTGTCTTGTTTATCATAGATAAGTTTAGTAATTTAAAAGTTGGTGTACAATGTTCATTATAATGAGACACAAGTTTTGCAACTCAGTACTTAATACTCACTACTCATGAGTACTTTTAAATGAACTACTCTTTTACTCTGACTTGAGTTGTTTTTAGGACAGCTACTTTTACTCTACTCACACTACATTTTTTGGGAAGTAACAGTACTTCTTGAGTATGATTTTTAGTACGCTTTCTGCCCCTGGATATACCTCACTGAAATGACCGGCCAGGTTGAACTGTGATGCACCTCACTGATCTCTGCCAGCATCACCTCAGCCTAATGATGGACTACACACTTGAAATGGAATACATAGACTATCAATTAATTGCCAACAAAACACTTCATTAGCCAACTAACAAGGACAATTGCATCTATGTGAACTTCTACAGTTAATCCAGGATGGACTTCAAAAGACATTAGTCATTAATATTACAGTTCATACCAATTTTCTTTTTTAATACTGACCCTTAACACTTACTTAGTTTACAAATTTTAAACCATGACTTTAACTATACAGAAGTAATATTGGCATTATATTCATGATGTTAGTTAGAGGGGAACTGGCCCCCACAGTGAGTCTGGTTTCTCCCAAGGTTATTTTTCTCCATTAACCAACATTTTATGGAGTTTTGTGTTCCTTGACACAGTCGCCTTCGGCTTGCTCTCTGGGTTTATAAATACAATTATTATTTGTGAAAAAAAAAACAAAAAACCACCCATTCAAACATTGCGCTGAAATTTCAAAGTAATATTTTGAATATTAGCTAAGATATAGGACTATGCAATTACACAAAAACAGTCAAAACAAGTCACGCCAGCTTCTAGCAGAATTCAAACTAATAAACGTTTTCAGAGATGAATAAGCCTACTGTGGCTGTACACTTGCAAACTTGGAATCCTTTCAAGGCTCCCAAAAGATGTCTTGTTAAATACAAAGAACTGAATACGTCTGCCACTGTATGTCAGTGGATGGGTGATACACTTAATAAAATAAACTTAAATAAAATGCAATAAAAGATGCAGGGAGACGAGAGTAGCTGAAACAGACACATTTATTGACCGTTCTACATTTGAAGAAAAAAAAAAAAAACCCAGCAGCAGGAATTTGCACGAGAGCATCAGTGACCAAGAAGGCACAGCTCAAGGATGACCATCGCTTACTTTCAGCATACAATTGTTCAGCATATATTGCCATTTTCAGATTCATAGCCTAGAGGAAAACAGGGCACAAACTAACGCAGGGTTAGTAGTCAACAGGGACGTGCACAGACATTTTGGGGGCCAGGGGCTCAAGTGGAAAAAACAAAACGTTAAATATATTAACAAAACTCTGATTTCATAACAAATTTATTTTAATTCACTCACACAATTGTTTCATACTCAACAGATTTCTATAAAATAATCAGTTCACACAGAGACCATGGTCTTCTTTAGTATTCACTAGGTTTATCACAAGAGCAGGCAACAGCAAAGGAAACTATGCCACAATGTGCATATTTTTATATTTTATGTATATATTTAGAAAAAAATGACTGCACCAAGGAGAGGGACATAGTTTCACTAATAATTTGTTTATTTTGCACAAGGCAATAAATCGTTTTAATTCTTTTGGTGTTATTGAAATACATAACACTTCAAAATCAACAAAAATCTTCACACTTAAACTGTAAAAGGCTGTTGTTGTTATTTTGTTAGTTTTACAGGAAAGAAGCACTGCAAACATTATGAAAAAACAAAAAAAAATTTGGGCCAAAATACAGCAACTTAATTGAAATTATAAAAATAAAAAAAAGGGTGCAGTGCCTTGTCAGATGTATGCAAATTAGCACATTTTAATTAGTTAACGCCTAATTTGCATATAAAAAAAATACACACACACACATATATATATATATATTATGCATTTGGCAGACGCTTTTATCCAAAGTGACATACAGTGCACTTATTACAGGGACAATCCCCCCGGAGCAAGTTAAGTGCCTTGCTCAAGGACACAATAGTGGTGGCTGTGGGGATTAAACCAACAACCTCAATATCATATTTTGGGAATGCTTAATGTAGCTTGGCTGCTCTCTATTGGACATTATTTGTAATTGTCACTCAGACCTGCGTTACATTTATGACATATTGTTATTTTATTTTCACATTTCATTTGATATTTGTATAATATTTTATTTCAATAAAAATAATAAATATTTTTATTAATAATAAACTTTAAATTCAAATATGCTAATACTTCATTGTGTGAATATACACAAAAAGGAATGATTATATTTAATGCATTGCCATGGCATCAGTATTTAAGATATTAAGAATCCCTTCAGGATTTTAAATCTGCACTGTCTTGACATTATTCTAAAACTTTGAAGCAATTCAGGTTAACATAATAGGGATATTTCAAAGTCTGTTAAAAGGGATTCACGTCCGTCTGGCAGTTGCTGGCGCTATTGCCGTGACCCACAATAGCCACATCAATGTGATCAGCCTTCAAGAACAAACATTTGGCTAAATTTTTATGTTAAATCACACCATGCATGCAGAAGATATGAGACATTTCCTTATTAAATTTTTTTTAACGTTATTTTTATCGCTTTGCCATGGCAACACCGTACGATATATCAAAAATGCTATTTAGCATCGTCAATGTCTTGCCATGATGTCGCCCACATTTGGTACCTGTAACTTGCAGTGCTTGGCCCCAATAATAATCCTTAGAAGAACAATAGGGTCTTCACACTTTGTGCTTAGGCCCTAATAACAATAGTAAGTGCTCTTTCCCACCTTAGAACAAAAAAGACAACAACGATGGTGACAAAAACGATAACAATTATTACAACAACAACAACAACAACAACAACAAGCTAACAATAACCACAACAATGGTAACAAAAACAAAGATAACGACTAACAAAAACAACAATCATAATGGTGACAAAAAAACAATGATAACAGCACTGACAAAACAACGATAAATCCAATGA
The DNA here is from genome assembly GCF_025860055.1 of Xyrauchen texanus. NCBI lineage: Eukaryota > Metazoa > Chordata > Actinopteri > Cypriniformes > Catostomidae > Xyrauchen > Xyrauchen texanus. Next base: position 39,106,188 of record NC_068293.1, on the reverse strand, counting down.
TTCAAACAAACTACAACAATGGAGGTAGGAAAAAAAATACAACAACAATGAGAACAAATAACAGCAAAAGAAACAAAAACAATAACAGCAACAATGGTAGCAAAAATCAAAGGCAACAATGATGGTAACAAAAACAACAATAACGATGGTGACAACAAAAACAATGATAATTATATAAAAATAATGATAGCAATAACAACATCTATGATAAAAAAAAAAAACAATTTAACAATGACGACAACTATGATAACAATAACAAACATGTTTTCAGCTCATCTCCATGCAACCACCAAGAATGTTTAACAGGAGTCAGACATGGTGACATCCATCCACCCATCCGCCTCCAGGGGAAAGTAAAAGTTTAACAAACAACTTGAAATGGGGCACTGATGCTGGTTTCAGACCAAATTGAAGTATGCTGGAGGAAGATAAGTGTAATGTCCTCCTGGGGTTTGCGGCCCGTCTCATACTGCGGCGCTTCTCTTTGCTCTTGGTGACAGCAGATGTGGCGCGAGCGGGGAGAGGCAAGGTCACCGGGATTCCGAGCTAATAAATGGTGTGAAGATGGTACGGGCCAGTGAAGAGAGAGAGGCCGTGGAGCGATTCGCCACATACATCAACTCCATTGAGCAGAAAATTGAAATGGAAATCTGGGCCTTGAATGAGTGCGGATTCCATTGTCCCCCCGAATGCAATCTGATGATGTATGATATCTTTTAAGGTGGCCAGTCCCCGCTCGCTGCTTCATTTTCAACCACGACTGGACAGGTGAGCTCATGTGAAACTTTGTGGTCACGTCTGAATACGGAGCCCTAGACTGAATTTGGACTCTTCAGTTATCATACAGTGAAGTATGGATTCAAAAAGATCAAGATGCCATCTCCAGAGAGAAAAGCAATAGCTGTATGCAGAGAAATATGATAAACATTTGAGGTGCACCAGAAATAATGAGAAAAGCAATAAAAGCACATTTACATAAATCACATAATAAATTCAACTGACACAGCAAATTTCAACAAGAGATTAAACACTGCGCTATTTAAAAATAATAAATAAACTGATCAGTTGTCACACATTATATATACATTTCTGCATATACATGGTGAAATATTTATTTTTCACATATCCCAGCTAAGCTGGGGTCAGAGTGCAGGGTCAGCCACGATACGGCGCCCCTGGAGCAAATAGGGTCAAGGGCCTTGCTCAAGGGCCCAACAGTGGTGATTGTTCGTGAAAATGTTTACCCCGAACACTTGGTCTTGATTGAGAAAGCATAACTGATTTGAACATTTTTGACAGCATGGAAACACTGCGCAGTTTTTAAATATCTTACGTTATGCTTTCACGCAGACAGATGAACACATTGAAAGACTAAGGTAACATTTTCATCTTTTCCTTTCTTCACAATTACACTTATACAGACTCAAACTGCAGTGGTCCTGCTCCCGAGGCCCCGGCAGAGATTAATATAACCAAGTCAGCAAAGTGCAGTCAGTCTGTCCTGACAAGATCTGGCCAAGAGGGAAGAGAAAGGGAACAGAAAACTCCCTATAGCTCATAAACTTCTAGACAGCACTTTTACCATGTCAAACCAGAGGGTTGGTGATGGTAATGATGCTTTCAATTTAAAGATGACAAAACACAGGACAGTCCACAACCGTACATCACAAATAAAGGTTCATTTTTATTTTAAGTGCTTTGTCAGAAACATACACTAGTGGCCTGGGATCTAAAAACTAAGATGACTTTAGATATGTTTGTATTGTGACATTATTATCATGACAATTAAATCAATTAATTACCATCAAATTAAAATGCAAATATAACTTATAAATAATAAGCATAATAAATAATGTTATTTCAAATGTAAAGTACATAATGGTAGAATTTGTTGTACTCTCTTTTAAGTACTGAAAATTTAAATATAATAATTATAATAATATTAATAGTTTTAGTATTAGGTATTATTTACTAACACTGAATAATAATATTGTTTTATAGCATTTATGAATATTGTTTAATGTTAATTTATGAAAATACAATTGTTTGTGTAGTCAGAATGCATCGATGTTAACGTATTCAACTTTAAATTCCAACAATGTATACTGACATTAACCAACATCATTGTTAGTTTGTGTTAATAACCAATGTTAATATTAACAAAAATCACCACTATGAATAATGAGAATTACCAAAAAGTAAACAACCAGATGCGTAATGCAACAAGTTGAGGGAAACTTAATGCTCCTAAAAAAAACATTTTTAATTTTTTGTGTTGTGTGGCTTTTTGCAAAATATTATTTCTATTTTTTATTTAGATTTTGGGGTCAAATGTTACCTGGACATGTTTCCGTTAGACTCGTGCCTCTGGGTTGCACAGGAGTCTGTAGTTCTTCACACAGAGGCAGGAATAATGCAGCAGGGATTGTAGCTGGTGGAGGTGTTGAGAAAAAAAAAAAACCTCCATCTGTTGAGGAATACACAGTCTGAACCAGCAGCTCCATTAAGCTGACCACTGAAGAAAATCACTGAGCCACTGCAGGGAGAAAACAACTAATAACAGGGTGACTTTATTATGTAGGACAAACTTTGTGGTTCTATTAGTTAAGTGGAATATTCTACATTTATGCATTTGGCAGACGCTTTTATACAAAGCGAATTACAGTACACTTATTACAGGGACAATCCCCCCCGGAGCAACCTGGAGTTAAGTACCTTGCTCAAGGACACAATGGTGGTGGCTGTGGGGATCGAACCAGGGACCTTCTGATTAACAGTTATGTGCTTTAGCCCACTACACCACACATTCTAGAATCGAGATGTATCTGAGTCACCAGATATAAACATAAAAACAGAAATACATGAAAATGGACTAAATTCAGAAATGCATACTTCCATACCAGTCTTACTAATCTGGCCATATATAGAATAGTGTGGTAGTAATGTGATTCCAAGTTGAGTCAAAGTTTAGATTCTACATAGTCAAACACTTACAAAAATCAGTCTGGGCCTAATTATTAAAACAACAACAACATGATGTTGTGGTGTTTGGTGAAAATAAATAAACTCTGCTAAGGGAGCACTAAAACATGCCCTGGTCACATTTCTTTCCAAAATCATAAGAAACCAAATAAAAATGAAGCCTATATTTAGGATAATAAATGTGTATTGCACAGTTACATTTTCATGACAATCCCACAGTAAAAATCACTTAATTTGTCATGAAAATGTCACAATGGGGGAAAATAGTCATTGTTTTTAAACAAAATACAGTACTGTGCAAAAGTCTTCGGCATATATGATTCTTCACAAAAACATTTGTCTTAAGATGGTCATTTATATTTCAGCTTTTGTGTGTCAATTTGAAACATACATTATAGACTCCCAAACATTTCTTTTCCAAATAGAAATGATTAGTATAGAAGAACAGGGAGCCCTGCAACAGATGCCATGGACCCCACTGAGCCCCCCACTGAATATTGAGTCAGACTGGGATTACAAGAAGAGACAGAAGCAATTGAGACAGCCTAAATAGACAGAAGAACTGTGGCAAGGTGTAACTGGGAGAATTGGGACTGCTTTGAAAGGAAAGGTGGTCACACCAAATACTGATTTAGCTTTTTTTTTGTTTACTGGACTTTGTATGATGTTTATTGATAAATGAGAACTATTTCTAGCATCATTTTTTAAGACACCCTCACCATGCAACATTTTCCCCAAGTATAGGCGGAAATCGCAGGGGGGTCGGGAGCGTCAGGACCCCCCCCATCTGAGGGTTGCCCCCCCGTAAAATATCATTAAAATATGTGTATTGTAAATAATATAATGCTATATTCTTAAAATAATTGTTTAAGAAATAAAAATACAAATGCAAACGGGGCAACAACAAAAAATCCCTTGGTGTCCCCTTCAAAAATTGCTCTTGAGAATTGTTGTTTATTCCCCCCCCCCCCACCCCCACCCCCACCCCACAACATTTTGATGAAATTTTCGCCCATCCCCAAGTGCCTAAAACCTTTGCACAGTACTGTAGATTATATTTCTTTCTTTTGATTCTGGGGTTAAACATGACAGTCTTGGCAGGTTTCATGAGATTCATAACATTTTGGGCAGAGTTCTCACACTTGTTTCAAAAGGGTTTCTGTTATGATAAAAATAAGATTAAGAATTTCCACCTATTGCCAAATAGACATTAGCAAACAGAAGTTGTGTTTGCCTGATGAGGTAGGCTACCCATAACAGTCATGTTAGCAACCGTGATGCTGCTGCTTGCACACTTTCCATTGCAAGTGACTTGCATATACTGCCGTTATTAATTACAAGGCACTCTTTAATACTCAAATCTGGTTTGATTGATTGGTCAATCAATCACTTCATCCAGCGGCCTGACATTTCTGAATAATGACCGGTCATCTGGGTATTGCAAGTCATCTTTCCTTCCATCCCTCTATGATCACTACAATTAAGCTAATAAAATAATTTAAATTCAAATCAATAATTTATGTCCATTTATTATAAGTGGGATGACGAGTCATTTTTACAATATGAACACCACCAGAACTAAAACAGAAACAAGAGGTTGAATTCAGCCATTTCTGGAGACTGTGGCCTCTTTCACATAACGACGAAAATGTAATATTTTGTGTGCATTTAATTAGTTTATTGGCAAGTAGTCATGTAATAATTCCCCACATAATAAGCAGGATAATCTACAGCCAGCTGGCCGTGATTTCAAAATAAACCCCTTCTGGGTGAAACAAGAGTCCTTCGCTCCGCATCGGGGTCCTGACAAGCCTGTTGGGGTTTATTCTGCGATAATGCGCAACTGACTGCTCATTATTCCTAATCACTTTATAGATTATCATCATTGTTTATAAGCTTTTAAAAAACTGACATTTAGCTAGCTGTGCTAGTGGTACCAAATGATCATTTGTGTTGCATGAGATGACTCGACAGATTGCGCCCTGAAAATGACCTATAGAAATTACTTAAAGCCGACAACCCTCTGAAAATCACTGCTTAACTCGCACACTAGAGTTAGGAACATGATGGATGTCTGTGTGCTTTAGATCCTAGCAAGTAGGAGAAGACTTCTAGGCTTACCTGCCTAACTCCGACAGCAGATCCCACCAGACTGACATGGTTTTTGAGTCTCTGTGTGCCAATGGCTATTGATTCATTATTGATAGGAACACTATGCATCTGACAGTTTTGCCAGAGTCAATGAGAGACACAGCATTTATCAGAGTAGTAAATTAGAGCAAAATCACGATAAACCCACCACTGTTTTGGGGTTCAAGAACTTCACACCTGGTTTGACGACTCAAGTTGAATTCCCAGTTAGCTCGCCAGTCGAAAGGAGGCATCCAACCCAAGAGAGACAGATCACAAGGGTTACAAGAAGCTTTGGAAGTTGAGGAGCATGCTGTCCTGAAAGTACCTCAACAAACCAACACCAAACTTTATAGGGGCTTCTGGGGGTGACTGCATAGGATTTCTAAACCTTGGCGGGTAGATATCAGCAATAGTGGGGACCACTGAATATCTGCTTGTGTTTGAAATAAAAAGCTGTGACTTTGTGCATGGCAGCACCTGGATCCGTAACAGCACAGCGAAAGTGTCATCATACAGAGCTCTGCAAATCTGATCACAGTACATTTGAGTCGGTTGTTGTTTTATAATGTACAGGGACACTTCAAAGGTACATAGAAACGGTTCCAAAGCCTTGCAAGCTGCCTACCTAGGCAGCATTTTAAGGTATCTTAGGCTCACTCCAGAGGTTGTTAAGCATAATTATGCTGTGATATCTAGCTATGGTCAAATTCCCAGGCTGCATCACATGAATCCTTCATGGTGAAGAAAATGCCCCCTTTTCTTGTTGAAAAAATAAATAAAAATAAACGATAAAGCCAAAAAGTTGGACTAGCATGATGATGATAATAAATATAGACTTACTTAAAATACATTCAATACTGAGAAGTATCAAACAGTTCAATAATAATTATTAAAAAATAAGACCATTTCACCCACATTTTGTGTTGTGATGTATTTTTTTGTATCGCATTGTTAACTTGGCAACAACAACTCAAATAAAATCAATTGTAGGCAGTCTTCAAATTTTCAAGGCAAGTCAGTCCACTCAGGGGCCATCTTGGGAACACTCCCAGGGAGCTATTTTCTATGGACACATGGGAAAATAGAACCATAAAAGTACAGCTCCAATTGAATTGAATGGGGAAAGACCCAAATCTTCAAAACAGTTGTTCAAGATTATGATCAAAAAACATTTTAAATAAGCAGTAAAATCTAACAATTGTCATCATAAATTGTGGTTCTTTAGCACAGATCAAAATACAAAACACGTGGTGCGTCCCAAACTGCTTCTACATCATTTTGTAGTGTACTTAGCGCGAGCTAATGCGCATGCATGTTCTTGAGTTAACTTGCAGCCCATGTCAGCATCTATAATGTTTGTCTCTTTTACATGTAAGACGATTCTTTCTTTTCTACAGCAGCTATATTGAGTGTTCCAATTTCCAATATATGCTCATGGCTGAACAGCCTTAGTCTTCCGTGCAGAGCGCTATATGTGTGTTTGCCTATGTAATGCGTCCCAAATAATTCACTTATGAGGTTCCATTTCAGTTAGGATGCTGCCTTGGAAGGCATGCACCAGACAGAAAGACACTCACTAGGTTTTAGAATAGAGCCAATGAGAAATAAGTTCATCTTTAATAGTTTTATATGAATTCACACATGCACACACGCTTCAAAAAACACAAAGTCAGAAAGAAAATGACACCAATAAGGCAAAGGTAAACTAAGATCTTTTTTTATTCCTTTCATTTTTTGTATATTTAGATCTATTTTGTGTTCTTTTTTTCTACATACAAGTCCTTTTTTAAAGTAAGTCATCATGCTGGGTGCAGTTTCAGTGAAGTAGCTCATGCAGGTGACCCATGTGGATATTACGAAGGACAGGCAAAAGATGGTGTGGACCATGATCGAGCCAGGTACGGACCAGGGTACGCCAGGCTTCGACACTCAAACCGGACCACTGCCGGACTCCACTGTACAGTCACCATTTCACAAGACGTTTAGAAATTGGTTGGCCAGGACCAGAGGAGGATGAAATTCAGGACTCTTCACTAAGACGAGGCTCAGTTTCCAAAAAGAACAAATAAACAAAGGTTCCACATTAGATAGGATTATGTACAGTGTTTGAATTGTGTCAGGGCTATTGGGGGCCCCCCCAACTCTAACCAACCCCATAAAACTCAACTCTGCCAGTGATTATACAGTATTTTAGAAGTGGTATCTGATTTTAAGATATTTTAGTTCATGATTTCACCAATTTGACTAACTCTACAGCAAAGGATTGTGAACAGATTCATTTGAACGTAATCATTCACTATCATCTACTTTTAACATTACCTAAAAATATCTGCTTGAAGCCTAGTTATAAGACTAGGTGAGGTAAAATTAAGGATAATATAGTAATAAAGACAGAAGACATTTATTAACAATGATTTATAATGTTAGTCTTATGTGAAGATGGGGACCTGAAGTGCTAGTCCCATTCAACGCCCTTAAAATGGAGCCTCGTGCACTTGGGTGTTTAGAACTTAAGTTGGAAATCAATTTCAGATCACGGAGGCGTTTGCATGCTTTAAACGGTTCATTTATTGGGGTAAGTTCATAAACGATCAAAAACCATTCACCATGTCGATTTTGCCCACTACACCGATTTCTCGTCGGATGCAAACACCTTTACTGGCGTTCTTACTGACTTAACCAAGTTGGCAAGTGTTGTGCGCATGCCCGTTTACATTTTGACGTCAAAAGCAGAGAATAACCAACATAGTCTCAAGATAACGGTTACGAGATGGCGAAATCGTAAGACACTATACGATTTAGCTTATATGAAAATAAACTACTATTATTTCAACCAATCGACAACAAATTTCAAATCAATATATTATGACGAGCATCAAATTTTAGCTAGCCTCCTATCCAACACTTTATTTTAAGAATGGTGTGGTGGTGGTGTAGTGGTCTAAACCACATAACTGGTAAACTGGTAATCAGACGGTCGTTGGGTCGAACCTCACAGCCACCACCATTGTGTCCTTGAGCAAGGCACTCAACTCCAGGTTGCTCCGGAGGGATTGTCCCTGAAATAAGGGCTCTGTAAGTCGCTTTGGATAAAAGCGTCTGCCAAATGCATAAATGTAAATGTAAGAAAGGAAACGTCAGTGAATAAATTTGGTTACTCATTTCACATATATTAATGTAATAGGCTACATATGACTTATGTATGTCCATAATCAAAAACCGTAATACAAGTTCCTTGTCTCGTTCCAAATACCAATGTTTTCTTTCTTCTAAACAGTGTGTTCCAATTAAAATCATGGTTAGGGTTTGGGTGAGGGGGTTAAACTTAGGAAAAATCTTAATAACATTGTTCGTTGGATATTTTATTTTTCTCTAGGAGTCAAAGTTGAATGTTTTTGTAGCATTTCACACTTTCGTACTATTATTGAGACTTTTCATGAGACCTGTTGAAAAAAACATAAAAAATATGATTTCAGGGGTCCAGGACCCCTATAGCCCCTCCAACCTATCAATTCAAACACTGACTACGTACATTGTGACATCATTCATCAAAATCCCCAGCATAACATTAGAAGCAGACAGTTGAAGTTTTGACAGCAGTAAGGTAAAGACAAAATTAGAATGATGCAAAAAAAGAATGTGAAAAAAAAAAAGGCCCTCAAGTCTGCTGTCCTTGAATTGTCCCCAGAAAAGCGTTACTTTTTGCTGAGCCACATTTATGCAGAACTGATTGTGCTCGTTAATTTCAGGGCGTAATAGTTTCTCTTATAGCAAAGGGAGTCTACAGTCATTAATCATTACAGTACTGTAGATTCCCCAGATGCTCAAAGCTGCCCTTCAGAAATACATTACTGCCCAAACCGCTGCCCCATACTGCAAGGAAATGGGTACTAGGGCCCCTTTTCTCACGCTGGAATTTACCAAGCTTTGTGTGAAGACTATGAAACCAAATGCATGTTGCTTTTTTGATTGAAAATCAAAGATTTTACACTCATTTAAAATCTTAGTCATACATATGCAAACGGTCCACTGTAACAGCATCTGAGAGGGTCACAATATATTTACAGCAGTACATCCACTACGTACAAGAATACTGAGAGTTACGAGCATGTTCCAAAGCCAGTCCTGACTAATCCAACTTAAATGTACACATGAAAAAATAAAATAGTAAATGAACACAAGGCAAAACTGTAAAATGCTGAACAATCTTTGCACCAACAATGTTCTCGTCATAAAAAAAAAAGTTTAAAATGATCAAAAAATTGACATCTTTGGTGAAGATTCAGCAATCTCCAATTTATGGTGCTTCGACATCTCTGCAGTGCCACATGGGCTCAGCAGCAGGTGCACAAACAGACACACTTGAGCAAACGTACACGCACACTGCTGGTTTCTTTAAAAGGTTTAAAATCAGCATAATCCCACTGGAGAAACCTGATGCAATTGTGGGGGAATGGAAAGAGAGCACCTTCAGAAAATGGTGCTGCGTGAAAGGCAAAGATGGCCGAACTGTAAGAAATAACGGGCTCTGATGTACCTGCAATCCATCTATAAGTTAAATCCCCAATATCTGATTATTTTGAGGGTTATAAAGGAATAGCTTACCCCAAAATGGCCCAATGTCATTCCAAACATGCATGCTGCTATTTATAAAAATAACAGCATATGGACTTGGACCAACATAGAGTAAATAATGACAACATTTTCATTTTTGGGCAAACTACTGCTTTTATTACTAATGCAGCCTTGTTTCTGCAATTTTTTTGTGTGTAAAATGACTGAAATGTGACGCATTACTACATCTGTTATATTAGTATTAACAGTGATACTCATGGAATCTAAATAACTCCAATTGCCACCTTTTAAAAAGTCAGTACAGAAAACAGGTCTGCTTTCAGGCTCTAGGTAACCTTACCAGTCAAACATGCAGCACTGGATAAGCCATAAGTCAAAGACAGCCTGCACTGTTGGATCATAACTTTGTAAAGCAGAAGTCTCCGTAGGGGAAACCTCTTCCTTAAGGACTAACAGAGTCTTATACTTTGCAGAGGAATGCAGGCATTCAGTTCTAGGAACAAAGAAAGTCTAAAACAAGACACAAGGGTAAAATTAAAGTCAGAGTGGCCCCTGCAAACCCTCCCTTCTGCATGCAGAGATGGCTTTTGTCAATAATAAACATGCATCATTTTTCAGTCTATTCTGCCATCGCGAAAACTCCCATGAGTGCCCTGCGCTCAAACCACATGTGATCATAACTTACTCACCCTCATGTTGTTTGAAACCCACAATCTGAATATCTTCATGGAACACAAAAGGAAAACTTTTGAAGAATGTACTGGTTCCTCTTTTGCATGAGATGAGAGTTCGTAGTGACTACATCTGTCAAACTCCCCCCAAAAAACAACAAAGTATTCCACTATGACATGTGCATTATAATCCGAGTCTTCTAAAGACAAATGATAGCTTTTTGTGAGGGATAGACTACAATTTAAGGTTGTATTCACTGATAATCTTCCCCTCAGCTGCAGTGGTCAAATCTCATTCTCTATTCTATGTGAATTGGCAAGTCACTTTCAGGTAATGACTGCTCTGGAGGGGGGAAAGATTATCAGTGAATAACTCTAATTTTGGTCTATACCTAACGCAAAGCTATTGTAGAGCTTCAAAAGACTTGGAATATAGCGCACAAGTTGGAACTACTTTAATGACGTTTTGATGGTATTTTTTTTGGTCCTATTTGGAGCTCGATAGCCACGGTCACTGTGAACGGTCCTTGTATGCAAACAGCTGCATAAAGATTCTTCAAAATATCTGGAAGATTGTGGAAGACATGAGGCTCAGTAAATCAAAGAATTGATGTTTGGTTGAACTATTCCTTTAACACAAGTGTAACTGAATAACACCAACAGAAAAGAGTCATCTGGGAACTTGCCATTTGTGTGATCATTTAGAGTCCATGCAGCTTAAAAGACAAAATTGTGTAAAACCTAAAAAAGTAGGGGCTTCTAAAATGGTCCATTTCAATTGGCTAGTGAAGCATTATGCCCAGATAAAGGGCTTTGAGCGAGGCCTGAATCAAAGCAATGTGCCTTACACAATACGTGCATGCATTTAATACCTTTGAGAAATGTATATAGCCACGGCAGACACACTGTTTAATAACATCAATGCACTTTGGTTGCATCCATAAAAAGACTATTCAATCATCCAATTCAAAATCAAACCATTTGGGGATACAGTATATTTTCCAAAGCCATTTGCAGTCATGTTTCCCTCGGAGGTCAAAATTAAAATCTGAAATCTATTCTGACTATAAAGACGGAGTTTGCTAAATCTACACTAAAGTTTACGAGTCCTGACACTTGTTTAGTTTCTAGCTAAAGGGACCATGCCATGTATTAAATGTCTCAACCATTCTCCCTCTAAAATCTGGAGGGAACAGAATAAAACATAAATATGCTTATGATTTGCATATTAAGGAGAACCATGCTCAACAAATTTGAGCCAGCATTAGGGTAGGCTGAACCAGGAAACCTTCAAACGCGTGCACAGCTGTGTGGTCGACCTGAAGCCATATGCATGCGCATTAACGGCATCAAGGTTGTCAGAACAACCCTCTCACAAAAAAAGAAAACCCAAATGATACAAATGAAATGAAAAATATAACAAAAAAAACAAACTGAAACAAAACAAAAAAAGTATTTTTTCCAGTTACAAATGACATTACATCCTGTTATCTGTAGCTAATGCCACTAACTTCAAAACAAACAAACAATCATTTTTTGATGACAAAAGCAAAGTCATATTTGCACACAGAGAGAGAGAGAGAGAGAGAGAGAGAGAGAGAGCAAAATGACAATAAAGGGCTCTTGGTTTGTCTGAGAACAAACATCATCACACACACACACACTCGCAGCACACACACACACACGTGCACACCCACACATCAAGTGAAGTATTAACAGCTGGTTGTTGTCATGTCCTGGTCTTTGTTTTGGTCCCTCTTCAAGAGTTCAGGGAGAACTGGTCCTGCTCTATGGGCTTTTTCACCCAGGCACCCAGACCCGCTTTGTGAAAGGCCTTGATGAGTGTTTGCTTCGCTGTGTGGTACTCCACCGCTGCTTGTTTGGCTTCGTGGTATGAGCTGGGCTTGTCCACTTTGATACGAAGAGTTGACAAGAGCTGCGGAGAGGGAAGACGACAGTGTCATACCTCTAGAGGTGACAGTTAAAGGAATAGTTTCCAAAAATTATTTACTCTCCCTCAAGTCGTTCCAAACCAATCTGACTTTCTTGCTTGTCTTAGGGGTTTTGGAATGACTTGAGGGTGCATAAATGACGTCACAATTTTTAAATGAAGATTAAGGGGGATTCTTGCTAGTGTTTAATGTTTTGTTGATATTTCCTGACGCAAATGCGTAAAGTTTCAAAATGATGCATGATATCATATGAAAAGGTAAGATATGTACCTTAGAGTGCAGCCGAATCCAGCGACTGTATAGGGCGTGCTTACAGAGACGAGAGGGTATGCCCATGTCATCCTTGCCTGTGGTGGCATTAATTACTTCTAGAGCCTGGTCTCCCACAGTCCAGTTCACACTGAAGTTGGGAGCCTTTCCTGGCTGCCGTGCCTCAGCGTTGCTGATTCCTGCAAACACAAACCACAGCAGAAAGGCAAATCAAGAGACAGCCTTTTCGCTGTTTTCTCTGATAAATTACAGACATTCAGTGTGGCCTGTTTAAAGCAAATGACAGGAGTTCCTTTTTTGGTACTTCCAAATTTTAAGAACATCAATAATCAAATGCTTTTCCTTAATTTGGACAACTATTAAATAAGGTAAATTAATACACTCAAAGAAAAAAATACATAAAAATCTTTCACTACTGTTAGGCTAACAGAATCATCCATATTCAACCAATTGAACAATTTAACTGATTTGTTTCAATGAAAAAAAAAAAACCTAAGGTTTTTCTTCAATTCATTTGTGTTTGGACAACATTCATATTTTTTGTTTGGTTAACTGAAACCGTGCAAAGGATTTCAAGTTCCCAGCATGCTTTGCAAGGAACTCAATGGGAGTGTAAATGTTAATATGAAGTGTTATTAGGGCCCAAGCACTGAAAGTGTGGAGGCCCTATTGTTCTTCTAAGGATGATGATTCTTTTTTGTTTTATGTTTTCAAGGTTTCAGGGGCTTTTGGGTCACTTAAAATGCTCAAAAACTCATTACATATTGCACAAGAGTCAGAGTCGTCGGCCATTAGGGCTTGGCAAATGTTCATACATGGGCGTGTAGAGGGGGCTCTGTAGCACCACCTAGAAATGGGCATGTTCAGGGGGCTCATCCATTTTGAGCTACAGTCACCAAACTTGGTACATATATAGATCTCATAATGCCGGACAACTTTCGTGCTGACAGTCATAAGGTCCACCCAACAGGAAATTGGCCATTTTGGATTGTTTGAAAAACGCATGCTCTGGAATTTGAAATAATACTCCTAGGGGATTCATGTTACAGGTAACAAATATGGGCGACATCATCCCAAGACATTGACGATGCTAAAGTGCAAACAGATTTTTGATATATTGAACGGTATTACCATGGCGACGTGATAAATTAACGTAAAAAAAAAAAAGGGAAACAGGTAGCGTATCATATCTTATGTGCTCATCGTGTGATTTACATTAAAATTGAGCCGTATGTTTGGCCTTGTGGGCTGATCACATTGATTATTGTGGGTCACGGTCGTAGCACTACCAACTGGAGGAAGTACGGCACTTTTAACAGACTTTGAAATATCCCTCTTATGTTTACCTGAATTTAGAATAATGTCAAGACATTCTTGATATCTTAAGTGTTTCCATGGCAACAGCATTAAATGTCATTATTCCTTTTGATGTATGTTTTTGAGGTACTTGGCATGCTTGAATTTTCTTGATAGTTTGCACACACAGAGATGTCGGCCATTAGGCCTGGGCAAAAGATAGCAAATGGGTGTGGCCGGGGAGCTTTGTAGTGCTACCTTTTGACTAAAGTGGTGGGGTCAGTTTCTTCTACGGTCACCAAACACTGCTATATATTTTGTTTTTATCAAGCCGGACAACTTTCAAAATAACAGCCATTAGCTCCGCCCAACAGGAAGTCTGTACTTTTAAATACACCTTCTAGGGAATTCATGTGACTGGCACCACATTTTTGCAACATCATGTCAAGATATTGTGGATTCTAAATTGTGAACTGATTTTTTATATTTTGAATGGTGACGCCACGCACAGCAGTAAATTAATGGCTAAAAATATGAAACAGGAAGTGCCTTATATCTTCTGTGTGCATTGTGATTTTTATGAAAATTCAGTTGTATGTTTGGTAATGAGGGCTGATCACATTGATGTGGCTATTATGTGTCACAGTCATAGCGCCTCCAACTGGCAGCAGGAAGTATGGCACTTTTAACAAACTTTGAAATAGCCCTCGTGTTTAATTATTTAGAATAATGTAAAATGCACGTGTCCACCTTGCATTGTTTTCCGAAACTCCACTCAGTGGAAATGGACCAGTTGTGCTTGGGCCTGTCAAGCAGGCTGATAGTGTATGATGTGAGATGGAGGCCCATTTAAATTCCAGTACTTCATCAACCAATTAGGAAACTGAAGGCGAGAGAGGGGGAAAACTGTCTGCCTAGTAATGGTTATATAATTTGACACAGATTCCATTTTCAATGATTTGGGAATGGAAATGCGAGCTCTTACCGCTAAGCAGGGGTCGGTTGAGGGAAAATTGCTGGGGCAGGTCCTCGATGTCAGCGATCCGCTGGTACATGGCTCGCGAAAGATGATCAGCATGGTACAGGCTGCCCAGGATGATGCTGGAGAAGTAGATAGGCTCGGTGAAGTAGCTCATTAGAGAGCCCTGAACACCCACCACGTTCCACCTGCAGAAAACACCCCCAAACAAGGATACGTTTGAGCTTATTTTGTGTCAGGCCCCAGATTTTATATCGGACATCAATTGGCGACCCAACACATTAGCGGACCTGTTTTTTGTACAAAAGTTAACAAAACATCTTTCAAATTAAACTTAAAAATTAATTCATATAACAGTGAACTGCATAGGCCCAACAGTATGAAAAAATATTAAACAAAATGTTCCAGGTTTAATACAAGTTAAGCTCAATTGACTGCATATGAGGCATAACATTGATTATCACAAAAATAATTTTGACCGGTTGCTTGTTTAAGGAAAAAGAAAAATGTCTGTTTAAGCAAGGCACTTACAATGGAAGTGAATGGGGCCAATCCTTAAACGCTAGAACAGTGTTTCTCAACTTTTAGGTCTTGTCTTGTATTGTATTGTCTGTAAATCTCTGATTTTTAAATCACACTAAGGTTTTATCACCCTGTATAGTTTGAGTGCTTAGTTTCAAAATGTCTGTGAAATTTCAATTGGCAACCAATAATTCACTTTGGTGCAATTTAACCTGTATGTAAAGTAGTCTGGGTCATATGTGCTTTAATCTTGCAAATCTTGTTTTAGGACGAGGGCATGTCACACAATCGATCCATATTGGCATCTGCCTAATCTGGCAAGCTTCTACGAAGCGACAGATCAACTTGATTTTTGACACAAACGTTGACGTCAACAACTAATGATATGGGATAGGCATTTTTATTTTGCTATTCTAACTATGCGTAATTTTATGGTTTGTTGCATTTAATAATTTGCACATGAGCATTTTGTTCATGGTGTCCCCAACTACATCAGAACAGACCTGCAACCAGTTTTTGTGTACCGAAGCCACTGTAGTAGTGCTTATAATGTGTAGACGTTTTACAAAAGTACATCTTTTTTTTGTTTGTTTGATTGTCCTTGCCTGAAGCATTTTCAACACTTTGACATGATGCACTCGATCCCTGATCTCACTTGTTCCATCTAAGACGTAAAAATTACCATGTAGATAGCATAAACAAGTCAGTCAGGAAACAAGAATCACATAACGAGTTTCAGAATCTGTACGATCCTTAGGCCTGAAACCACAAAAAAAGAGCAAGGAGAAAAAGCAATCTAGCCAGCAGCCCAGTTGTGAATGATTTTGAAAAGCTTGATATCTAAAATCACAGTGAATGAACGGTTTCATTAGTGCAGTTCTTCCAAGCCACCTCATTTATGTCTTTACAGGTCGCAGACTCGCCCATTAGTCTCCTGCTCAGCAGTACACAATGAAAAGGCCTAATCAAGCCCAAATCTACTTCACAAAAGACATCTGCAATACGTGACAGAAAAGAAACCAGACTGATTGTGAGCTGCGATTGGAGCTATTCTCCTCGGCCTGACCAATCAACTGCCTCAAATCTCAAACAGACAAAGTCTAACTTTTGCTACAGTTAAAACGATAACTTTGTTAGCCAAACAGCCAGACATTTGACTATCTTTTGACTTGGACCGAAAGAGTCTGTCTGCCTGACATGTAAATAAAATAGTCTACTCCTCTCTTGTAATTGCTGGCGTGCCAGGGATTACCCCTTTGCGTGTCAATGCTAGCACGAGTGACATAGGTTGCAGACCCCTGGACTAGTCCATCCAAAAGTAATAATCCAATAGTTTATTTTGTCTGGATCTATTAAAAGTTGCACTTTGTTCCTTCATAAAAAGGTTTTACCCCTAAAGAAGTTAATTGTAATTTTTAAAAACATGTATAAAATCATGACTCACAGCAGATGAGGACTCTAGTTATATCAATAACCTTTTAACCCTCTGGGGTCTGAGGGTTTTTGGGCCCTGGAGAAGTTTCGACATGCCATGACATTTGTGCTTTTTTCAGTTGTTTAAAAACCTTAATGTCTAAAGTGGGTGAGTCTGTTTCCGCTATTATGAGGAAAGAAATCCAGCAGGACAGTGACCGTCGACCCCTGAGGGTTAAAAGTGGTTTTATTCTACATGGGGCAGGGGAGCCATCATGGGGGCTGCCATTTTAGAATCACATGACCAGCCGAAATAGACTCTCTTAATCTCAGTAACCATCTTGATATTGGACACTTTCACTGTTGGATTCAATTAATGGTTGATTGTGAATTTCTACAATAGCATCAGTATCTGAAAACTATTGATTTTGAATGATGCTGCATCCACACCACTAGGTGCACTGTAAGTCCAAGAAGACACGAACAAAAATGTACTGAGTGCAATTAAATATAACTTACTTGAATACACTTCTTTATCGATGAACAGGTTCCAAGTACAGAGTTCTTCAAAACTCTGATATTTCAAAAATATTTCAAGGGCTTAAGCCCCAAGTATACTTTCATTTTAACGTGAACAGTTGAACGCAAGCCTGTCAAAGTATACTCCATTTGAAGGTGCGTGCATACTTGGCTACAACTGCTATGACACACAGGACGATTTCTCTTCAGGAGTTTAGACTCATAAATATGTCTTTATTCCTTTGTAATTGAGTTACACAAATGTAGGTATCTCTGACCTTCTCACACTCGTGCTCTTGACGTGCATATCTACTGTTGTTGTTTTTTCCTTCGTTTACCATCAATTACATCGTCTTCTAGTGTTACTTTGTGAATGTAAAGGCTCAAATGTGAGTATTGCCACCTTGTGGATCCACTAATTCATACAAAGTATTCCAGTGCATGTGCATTCTTAGTGTTCAAGGCTGCACACGTTCAGTGCTCGAGCACTCTGCTGATGACGAGACTTGTGTCATGGGTCTGACTGAAGTATACTTTGGGCTTTAAAGTAAAGATTTTGTCATGTTGCCTGACTCTCTCATTAAAAGCTGACATTCTTGAAAAAGAAATGTCTGCATAAGTAGTGCAGAATAATGTAATATGTCTTACTATAAACAGTAAAAAAAAATGTTAATAATCAACATGAAGGTTGCCATTTTGTTGTCATGTGACAAAAATAAATTAAAATAATAATAAAAATCATATATATATATATATATATATATATATATATATATATATATATATATATATATATATATATATATATATATATATATCGAATATATAAGTCGGAAACAAAGATTACGTTTCTACAAACTTCATGTGGGTAAAAAAATAAAAAATAAAAAAATAGATTTAATATTTTTAGCACTTCAGACAACCTTATTTGTCAATGACCCAATTACCAATTATTTCACAGACAAAACTCAAACAAAGCGGAATATACCATTCTGCAAATGGATATCTAGTTTAATAGCAACCAAGTGCCTTTTTTAAGATTTGGTGCCACTAATCAGGCAAAATTTATATAATCACAAGATTAGGCCAAGTATTATGTGCAATAGATATATTTAGTGAACAGACTGTGGGCACCACATGTTTACTTTGACTTAAAAAAAAAATGTCAAATAGCTTAATATTTATCTGATCGTAACTTCAGCGTTAATAAATTGATATTGTACTTGCTATAGCAAGTACAGGAAGACCTGTTTCTGCTTTTACTTGGCTTTAAGGCAAGGGTTCTAATCAAAAGAACTGTGATTGTGCAAGTCACACAGAGAATTAAAGATCATGGGGAGATCAAGCACAGTTTATATAATTCAGCCACCGATAATAATTCAGACTAATGATGGAGGGTTGGAAGAATTCAAAGTAGATGCTACATACACTCAGGCAATAGAACCATGCTATGATGAAAGAGTGCTCTTGAATTCCATCTAGTCAAAATGCACTGCAACAAGAGCACTGCAGTAAATACAAGAGGGGTAGGCAACCTTATACATACTATATGCATTGATATGCATTTTCTTTGTACATTGGTCTCATATTTAAATTCAAGTCGACAGTTTGTCGAATTTGTTAACAAGTACACAAACTTTTGAAAAACTTTATTAGGGGAAAATAGTTTGTTGTATCAGTCCTTTTTCTCACGTTCAGTATTGGCATAGATCTGAGTTTTGGCTATGACGCGTAGTATAAAACAGTCAGAGGGCATGTGGGTGATGTGGCACAGTGGTTAAGAAGGGAAGGGGGGAAAAAAGTGCACTTCTGTGCCAAAAAGTTTGCTGATCCCTGCAATATGGGCTTGCATAGCAGGCACTAGAAAAAGAGAATCAGACTTCTATCAACACAACACATCCATACATCTCAGTAGATGGGCTGCTTTTCCTTGAGCGAGAGCACTTTTGCTGTGTATGAGTCTGTCCCTGAGCATCTCATGAACTGCTTCAGCCCTGACTAAACACGGTTTTCCTATGTGAATGACAGCAATAAACTGAATCAGCAAACCGTGCAGTATCAAAGAGATGCCATCAATATGACATCCTCGCTGTCATGGTATTTCAATGCTTCATCTTATGCATTTCTATAGGAAAGTACATAATGAAGCCACAACACCCACAAATGCATGTGCATAAAAAAACTATTTTAGAGTAGGGTTGGGTGCTATGACAGTATACACCGTGCAATGGTAGAAATGTGTCAAACGGTGGAGATTCTCCAGTTCCATTAATACAGTGGTAAATATGTAGCATGATTTACATGTTTAAAATCCAACACCCAACAGACAACTATAGGTTAGCCCACAAACTATTGCAGACGAGTGCTGCCAGTATGATTTACATGTCACGCCATGATACTCCGCTAGCTTTTAGCGTCAAACATGACTCATACACTCATTCATTGTTATGAATGTCCATCAAGTAATTGATACTATTATAGTAACAAGAACTATTAGAGGGTTAGTTCACTTAAAAAAAAAAAAAAAAAAACTTTCAGTCATTTTTTTGTTGAGAAACAAATAAAAAAACGTAATATTTAGTGAAACTGTTGGCCAAATGTTGCTCTTTCCTGCGTGTTCATGAGACCGCACAAGAACAGTAGACATGGCATTCAAGTGACAATTAATTTTGTTTATCTACAAACAGACCCAACACAGTGATAGAAACAACAGAACACAACACAGCTGCACATAAACCAGATAAACAGAACTAATTAAATATGTCTGTTGAGTTTGTAGTTGAGAATAGATGCATTTCTATACCCAGCCTCGTTTGTTTGAAACAGAGTTATCAATCAAACAGAGAAAGAGGTGGCGGGAATTGTCTCTCCTCCTCCACAGGTGTAACACTCTTGGCCAAAATCAAGTCGTTTTTAACCAGCTAGTGAGATGCTGGCTTCCATACACTGTTATGAGAAAGTTTTGGAAACCAATCGATTGACAGAATGTACTGTCACTCATCACAGCTGGTTAGGACAAAAACTCTAACACAGAAAATATACCTTATATTATGTGTCGTTTGACATCAGGTTAGGACATTGTGTCACTGTAGCTGCCTAAAGCCTCCTGTATATCTCTCAGTTTGATTGGGAACTCTGCTTCAAATAAATAAGGCTGGGCATAGAAATGCATCTATTCTCCATCTACAAACTAATCTCATCAGACATATTTAGTAAGTTCTGTTTATCTGGGTTGTGTGCAGCTGTGTTGTATTCTTTTGTTAATATCACAGTGGCAGACCTGTTTTTAGATAATCAATGTTGATATCATTCAGTTTTAAAACTAAACACAAAACACCTACAGCACAATAGATTACAATAGCCAGGGCATTTACCTTATTCTGATGACGAGTAAATATTGACCAGGCGAGGTTTTGTTTATTCAGTTGCCATGACAACTAGGTTTGCGCATACGCACAGATTTGTGATGCTACTGCCCGGATTAGGCAAAACTGTCTGATTCCATTCAGTTTTGCCTAATCCGGGCAGTAGCATCGCAATTTCGCGCTGTGTTCTCAGAAGTCCTTGGAAGGCGCGTATGCACAAACCTAGTTGTCATGGCAACAGAATAAACAAAACCTCGCCTGGTCAATATTTACTCGTCAAGTGCAAGTCAGACAGAAACAAAAAGGATATTTATTTTTATTAAAATTTAACGAAAGTACATTTACATTTTGTGCGATCTACTAGCATTGCCTTTGCGATTGACTGGTAGATCGCGATCGACGTATTGGGCACCCCTGATTTAAAAGAACCAACTTAAAATACTTACAAATGGAATCATCACTATGGACTATGGCTTGCGAGCACGTTTTACTCTATATGAGCCATATGAATATTAAATATTTTAAAGCAGAGCGTCACTAGAAAAGTCTATATTCTCAATAAACCTTTCCCAGACAGTAATTTCAATATTCTTTTCCAGGCCTGAAAAATACCCTTAATATTTCCTGATATTTCCAGGTTTACAATATCCATGAGAACCCTGCTTCTAGTTTCAAAGCAGTGCGCACAGGCTATTCTTTCATTAGCAGGAACAGGACCTGTGCTCTCTGATCACAGCAGTCTTTGACATGTCCTTATCTCACCGCTCACACCTGCTGGGAGACAGAGACAGACAGCACTGCCACTCTGACCTCACAGGATAAATGAACACTAACTTGTCCACTGCTAATATGCATTTCTTTCTTATGAACTAGGGTTGTAGCCGGGAATTTTAAACCCATGCACTACAAGTATACAGCCTGTCTATTAAATGTCTGGTAAGAGCCATTAGGCAATAATTTATAAAGCTCTTATTATATTCCCAAATGTGACACTGTTGCGACAGGTAAAGAGTCTTCCTTGTAAAGTGAGATTAACCAGAAAGACATTTAGCTGAACTGTCTATTATACTAATGAAGAAGGCTCCATTTCAAAGCCTATGGAGCATCCTTGCAAGACAGTCTTTTTAAGTATCATATTTATATTTAATAAAAATTTTATGAATGCCATGTATTGTGCTGTTACACCGATCAGCCACAACATTAAAACCATCTGTCTAATATTGTGTAGGTCCCCCTCGTGCCACCAAAACATTGCCAACCCGCATCTCAAAATAGCATTCTCATGGTTGCTGCAAAGTTTTCAACATCAAATATAAGACTTAAAGAGCTTTTTCCAAGACCTGAACAGATAAAATGAATACCGTATCCCCATACCAAAACAAACCAGTTACAGAAATACTCAAACCAGCCCGTTCGGCACCAACAATCATGCCACGGTCGAAATCACTGAGATCACATTTTTCCCCTATTCTAGTGGTTGATGTGAACATTAACAGAAGTTCCTAACCAATGTTTGCATGAGTTTATGCACTGCTGCCACATGAATGGCTGATTAGATAATTGCATGGATGATTGTTGGTGCCAGATGTGCTGGTTTGAGTATTTCTGTAACTGCTGATCTCCTGGGATTTTCACACACAACAGTCTCTAGAATTTTCTCCGAATGGTGCCAAAAACAAAAAACATCCAGTGAGAGCCAGTTCTGTGGATGGAAATGCCTTGATGAGAGAGGTCAACAGAGAATGGCCAGACTGGTTTGTACTGACAAGAATATGTGGTGAAAAGAATATAATCTCAGAATGCTATTCTGAGATGTGGGTTGGCACTGTTTTGGCGGCAAGAGGGGGACCTTAACAATATTAGGCAGGTGGTTTTAATGTTGTGGATGATAGGTGTATGAATAGAGTATTGCATTATTACTAATGCAAACAGAATAGGAATCAATTTCAATTATATTTATGAACTTGGTGAGTGGCTGCCTATGTAGAGCGTACAAAAATCTCTAACTTATCATTTTGGTTTGGATGCCATCTTTGAAGGGAGCTGCCTAAATAATAATGCATTTATTTTATATAGCACCTTTCTTCAAACTCAGTCACTTTACAGGATGAGTAAACGCAAATTATCACCAAACATGGAGAAGTTTTTTTTTTTTTTTTTTAAATCCCCCTTTTCTCCCAATTTGGAATGCCCAATTCCCACTACGAGGGAAGTCCTCGTGGTGGCGCAGTTACTCACCTCAATCTGGGTGTTGGAGGACAAGTCTCAGTTGCCTCCGTCAATCCGAGCATCTTATCACGTGGCTCATTATGCACGACACCATAGACTCTACCTCCGCAATCTACGGACAACTTCGATTTTGACAACTTGAACCACACGCCCCATTGAGAGAGAATCACTAATCGGGACCATGAGGAGGTTACCCACATGTGACTAACCTCCCTAGCAACCGGGCCAATTTGGTTGCTTAGGAGACCTGGCTGAAGTCTCAGCACACCCTGGATTCGAACTCTTGACTCCAGGTGTGGTAGTCAGCATCAATACACGCTGAGTTCCAAAGCAAAGGGCCAAGTGTGCAAAAAGCCCTACCACCTAGTGAGGAGTGATGTGAGGGGATTTCTTTGAGCCATCAGCAGATTGTTAACAACTTTGATGAGTGCAGTCTCAGTGCTGCGTAGAAGACGAAAACAAGATTGTGCGTGGCAAAATAGGAGTGAAGCTGAAAAGCAGCCACTTTCTCTATTACTTTAGACAAAAAAGGAAGATTCAAAACAGGGCAGTAACTTTTTTTTTGAATGACAGAAGCAGCTTTCAGTTCTGGAGGGACAAAGCCAGTCCTAAATATTCTGTTGATAAGGTTGGAAATAGGCACTGAGATAACAGGCAGACATTGTTTAAGCAAGGCAGTGGGTGCAGGATCAAGCAGGCAGGAAGTAGAATTCAATTAGCTAATTGGGGGTTTTAGATGGGGTGAATCAGTAAAAGTGCCAATCCGGTGGTTTAAGAGAAAATCCTGAAGTGGATCATGAGGAACAGTAGAAGGGAAATGTCTGTAAATAGAGTTGATTTTATTCTGAAAGGAGAGAAGAAATGACTGACAGAGTTTAGTAGAGGCTGAAATGAGGGGTGAAGATGGGTTACAAAGTGTTTTGGGTCTAGAAGATGCATTATTGATAATGGATGTAAAGTAAGATGAGCTTGATTGCTGATTTGGATGCCTGTATAGGCTATTATAGGCAGTTAGGGGAACAGTTATCTTGTAAAGATGCTCAAGGCGGCATCCTGTAGCTTTAAGAGCACATAATCCTGTGTGTACCAGGAGACAGTGAGTGGAGGAGACACAAAATAGGTGAAGCCAGCAAGGCAGCTCACTAGGTTTGAGGCAAGGTCACTAATTAAAAGTGGTAAAAAATACCACAGATTTTAAGTGTGCTGCCAAAAAATTGCCAAAATTTCTTAACTAAAATTTGACCCGTTTCATAATATTCTGCTCGAGGCTTATCTAGATATGGGTAAGAAACCGTAATGACTTTCAATTAATTGATTCAATTAAGTAACCCTTATTTTAATTTAAATGCTGAGTGATGCGCTAGAAATGTTTGCCCTTTAAAAAAAAAAAAAAAAAAAAATCTATGAAAATCAATTCCAGGGAGCAAATATCACCCCTTATTAATAATACTTTGTTTATATATATAAATACAAATCAATATAGATGTCACCAAATACCTTGCAATTTTGTCACTGCATGACATCGTAAGCAGTCGTTCTCCCTGCAGAACTCCGTCCCATGTCTGTATGGTGTTACTAGAGTGCACCGGGATGGTCCCCTCACCAGATTCAATCTTGGTCCTCAGTTGGCCTCTTGCCTTTCTGTTTGGGTGCCTGTCGCCCTGGTCTGAGGAGAACAGAAAAAAAAAAAAGAGAGGAAAAAAGTAGTAACGCCTGATAAAGTTCTGTATATTAACATTATATACACCGATCAACCACAACATAAATCCACCTGCCTAATATTGTGTAGCCTCGGCCGCCAAAACAGTGCTAACCCGCATCTCAGAATGCGATTCTGACATACGGGTTGGCGCTGTTTTGGCGGCACAAGGGAAACCTACACAATATTAGGCAGGTGGTTTTAATGTTGTGGCTGATCTTCATTTATAAATATGTAATGTTAGTTCATAACTGGGATTGAAAACGAAATGTTTATTTTGGTTTGCTCTGAGAAGAAATGTTATTTCCTTCCTCCACATTCAGCTTCCTTGCTAAACTGTAACTAGTTAGAACAAATTAAAAGAAAGGCCAAAAATATTATTTTAAAATGACAGTACTTTGTACCAAGGGTGAGCGATACACTAGTTGCAGGGTTGCCAGATATTACAAAAGAAAGTGACCAGGTCTGGAAAACAAGTGCAAAATAAGAGATTTGCCTCATTAAAATAAACGAAAATAAGAAATCCAATTTTTCCAATTGTTTTAATTTTACAGTCCTGTCTTACAGTATGTACAATAACAGTGTAAATACTAAGTTCTAACATTAAACTTGGCCCTTCCTATACCAATATGAAGTACTTGTGGTAACCTAATATTACTCAATATTATCTTGGCAAAGTACAATGTTATAATCGGACTGTAAAATAGTGCAACCGAAATAATAATAGTATACTATATGTAGAAATAACCCAAATTTAACTAAGGCTGTAAAATTATTGATGAGTTAATGTTATCTATTGCATTAACTGATGTTAATGTACACTGTACAACATTACTGTAAAGTCTTACTGAAAAAAATATACAGAGAAGAATTAGCAAGAAATATAATTGGACAGTCCAATTAAAAAATGTCTGTGTTTATTAATAACTTTAAAAAACTAAAAAAATGCCCTTATAGGCAACATTTTTTAAAACGTTAATCTACTCCACAAACCAAAATATTAAATCCCCTAATAGCACAAAGCAAAGCAGTATAATTGTGTTCTTCCATCATGTTTTGCTTCAACAGCTGAATAATTGTACAACATATAAAGCAAAGCAGTTCAACACCAAATTATTTCAATCCAACATTCAAACACCGAATTAATCAGGCCACAAGAGGAAACGACAAAGCCAGCTAATTAAAAACACTGATGAAATTTGTTTTTGAAATGCAGTCAGACAGTCAGAATAAAATTATAATGAAATGAGTGATCACAAAAGGAACCATACTGATCTTAATTGAATACAACCATTAGGTTTTGATCATTAATTTCCAACGAGGGTTTGTATAAAATAACTAAAGCACTCGTCTACCTCCGGCTAGATCAAAAGAGGCTTTGACTGAATAGTTGGGACTCTTAAAGGCTTAATTCTCTCTCACCCTCTACACCCGCCTCGTGGGGCGAGAAGATCCGGGCATCTCCGCAGGGTGACGTGCTGATGTAGAGATGGAACTGGACGTTGTCTTTCAGCCGGTAGCCAAGTTTCTCACACTGCATGAATATTGACTTCTGTTGCTCCTCTTTATTATTGCTAAATTTAAAGAAACAGTAGAATTTATTTATTTGACTATGTCGCCATTAGGTTTAGGTCACGATACCTTTAATCACATTTTATGGTATGACACTAGCTAGAGTACCCTGATACCACTCATGTTCTTTAGATATTTCTCATACAGAATGTGGTGGGTATTCTATACAGCAGGGGTGGGGAACGTCAGGCCTCAGGGCCGTATAAGGCCCGCAAGACCATTTTACATGACCTGCGAGGCATAATTTGAAAAGCAAAAAATGGCCTTGATTCAATTAACCTGAAAAAAGAAATGCCTTTCAAATAATGTTTAAAAATAATTTTAAATAACACAAAATATTGTACAATAGACAGACCTTTTAGTGTTTTTTAGTGTGCGAGCACGTAACTGAATGCGTACATTAAGTACAACCCACATTCAGAAATTTCAAGCAATTGTATGGCCCGTGAATACTTTCGTAAATACTCAAATGACCATTAATGGAACAAAGTTTCCCCCACCTGCAATACAGTATACCCAAACATGAATACCATTCAACTAATATTTTACTGAATTAAAATATTATTAATAATACTCTATTCAATTTATTTAATAATAACATTTTAAAATGTTAATAAAAAACATTTACAAAGCATATGTAACAATTTGTTAGACTGATACTCGTCAATGAGCATTGACAAATGACACATGGCGTATACGGCAAGACTGTAAACATGGTGTCTCACCTGAGGAAGTACTCCAGCTGCACGTAGAGATATCGGATCAGAGAGCGACGAGCGATGATTTCAGCATGACAATCGTTGAGTGCCAGGCCGCGGTCACTCATATACTCACCGTTTATACACTTGGTTCCAGTAGAAACACAGATAACCTGAGCGTCCTTGACGTCAGTCCCTGAGTTAAAAAACAGGAAGAAAACAAGCCAAGATTGACTCTCATACACTTTAAAATGATGTTACGGACGTCTATGAATAACCAGAGTACTGTTCAACTGAAAACGAAAACAACTAGTATTTCCTGCACTGAATACTAGGGATGGTTATCATAAGGAATTTAACAATTCTGGGCATGAGTCCAACTCAACTTTACAATTTTGGTTCTGTAATGTTTCTATTAGCAAATTTTGAAGTACGTAAAAAGAGCACACTCAAACTAATTATTGGTCCTAACTATCTATTAAACAAAAAGTATACTATTTGTTAACAATGTAAAAAATAAATAACAAGTTGCACGTTATTTTTTATAAGTGGCAGAATGTAACTAAAATGGGAACGAAATCCCTTTATAAAGCAAAAACATTATTTTAAATGCTGGTAACGGGTTAACAACCGGTTAATCTTGTTTTTTTTTCTTCATGAAACCGAAGACCAAAGTGTTTATCACAGTAAATTTACGGAATTACACCACTTCATGTTGCCCGACCAAATGGTGCTTCTCTATTTATAGTATGTGCTTTAATAAATAAGGACACAGCTTTTAAAACCAATGTTAACAAAAGAAAAATCATTTGGCCCGTTTAGTCCAAACACACCCACGCAGTGAGAGCGTGTATGCAGGAGAGATGATTTTGATATTAAGTGGCCAATTTATTATTTGAAATATTTTTGGGCATGAATTTAATATTAAGAATTAATTTATTTAAAAAACATTATTGCAAAAAAGACACAGTGCAAAAATATGTTTGGTGTGAACAGAGCCCCATACTGTGTTATGTATACTTAATATAGGCTACTATATTACTTACACTATGCTTATGATTTCAATCCTGAAAATTCCCCCACATTTGACAAAATCATTCAAGTCTCTAATTTTGAGCTTGTTTTTCTAAAACAGGTGCCTTGTTTCTCTTGTGAGATCTGGAAACACTGCAACTGGTGTATGGCTTACCCTTAACATGGTGTACTGTCATTTAAAAAAAGAACATTATTAAATGTTATTTTATTTCAGAATGAACCGAAATGAAATACATTTAGTTTTTAGTCCCTGAAATAAATACCATTCAAATAACAAAACTTAAAAGGAATATTTCAGGTTCAATACAAGTTAAGCTCAATTGACAACATTTGTGGCATAACATTGATAACCACACAAAAATTATTTGGAATTGAGAAAATCCCCCATTTTCTTAAAAAAAAAAAAAAAAAAAGTTAAAATTGTGGTAAATGAGGCCAATTTATGGATGGTTTAAAAAAAGGTAGAAATATGAAGCTTATAATTTAATGAAGCACACATTAATTCTTCTGCAAAAACTATTATTATAGCTGTAAACTTATTTAAATCATAATTTAGTCATTTTAAAGTATTAGGGTTCACAGTGTTTCGTCATCATTAAAATAGGTAAAAGGTAAAAGATTTTATCACACTAAAATGATGTTAACAAGCATATTGTTTACAACTTGTGGTTAAACTTTTGAAACCGTGAGTATTTTAACATTTACATATTAGCCTCATTCACTTCTATTGCAAGTGAGTGATGTTTGTGGTAATGAACATTATGCTACAAATGCTGTCCATTGAGCTTAACTTGTGACAGGGCGGGGCTGTGTCGTGATTCTGCACACCGTGAATCAGGCTAATCAAGCCTCAGAGAGGGATAAAGGCCGACTGGAAGCTGCAGTGCGATAGAGAGAGATGTGCGGACAGCTGTCAGGCACTTTTGTGTGTTTGTCTTTTTGCTTAAGTTTCGTTTTAAAATATTATTTATATTCTCAAGCCGGTTCTCGCCACATCCTTTCCATTAAACCCTTTACACTGGTGCCGAGGAGGGATGCACCATAGTGGAGTTCTCGCCACTACCATCCACCCCAATGGAGCAGATGCAACCATCCGTCGGAGGACGAAGGAGCCCGGCCGCCTGAAAGCGGAGGAATGGTCGCCGACCGCGAGGGGAGGAGGAGCTCCCAACCAACCGCCTGGAGTGGTTACCACTGCCAGGGATGGGGGAGACCCCTACAGTCCACCAAAAACGCGGTGGGGTGTCCCGTCCGACAGGGGCCGGAGGTCTGCCCCCGATCCGTCAGGGGAGGTGCGGCTGTCGTCCATTAGAGGGTGAAGGAGTGGCCGAGGATCAAGCTACTGCGTTTCGGAGACCTGGCGAATAAGTGTTTTTTTTTTCTCTCACTCTCCTCTCTCTCTTCCACTGTCGCTCCATGTTGGCCTTTCCATCTCTTTTTAAAATGTTTTGTTAATTTGTCATGATCGCAGTTACAGTGTGTAGGTGCCACACTTTTTTTGTTTCCCTCCCTCATCCAGGTAGACAGGGATGACCACCGGCAGTGGTCACCCCCGGCAGTGGTCATCCGCGGGAGGGGAGAAATGTGACGAGCGGAGTTTGGGGACGGGTCATGATTCCAAACATCCGGCCCATAATCAGGCCTCAGAGAGGGATTAATGCTGACTGGAAGCTGCAGTGTGATAGAGAGATTTACAGACAGCTGTCGGACACCTAAAAAGTACACATACCACAGTAAGGGGCTCCGTTCACATCAAACATGTTTTTGCATCTGTCTGCACTGTTTTCCAATGTAAA
This sequence comes from Xyrauchen texanus, assembly GCF_025860055.1. Lineage (NCBI taxonomy): Eukaryota > Metazoa > Chordata > Actinopteri > Cypriniformes > Catostomidae > Xyrauchen > Xyrauchen texanus. The sequence continues at coordinate 39,076,482 of NC_068293.1, read as the reverse complement.
TATGTGATACACTAAAGTTTTTGACCTCTGCGCAGCATCTTGGCATTTTTCTCTGCGGCTTGAGCATGTGCGTCACTTTATATAAATGCCGTGTCAAGATAAAAATGACTAACTTAAAAACACTTTAACTTAGACTAAACTGGTCATGCGGTACGTTTGCTTTTGCCATCAACCGGTGAGGAAAATGCAACACAGAAAGACGTGATGTGTATTTACCATCTTTGTTTTATTTTGTGGTGCCCAGTGTTCTGTCAGCATTCAGAACCAGTACTTTGTTTAAACCCTAACCTGTTGTCATGACTACTCCAGCCAGAACTTTCCGTCGTGCATGTGGAGAGGTGAAGTTGTCAGTCAGCTCGCTGAATTTGTCCACCACCAGACGAGAAACGGCATCCGCAAGAACCTGGTAAATAGCACAGAGCTGTCAGAAACCACACACAGAGCAAGGAAAACATAATACATTAATATAAATCAATACATCCATGATACCACTACATGCAGGCATAGATTAGTCAGAACAGTACCCACTTCACAACTTAATTCAAAATGAACCCCATTTACTTTCTAAATGCACACTCCTGGTCTCATTGTGTACGTTATTCCAAGTATAAAAACGGTTTGTCTTTAACATTTAATCAAAATGCAATTTCTTACTCCAACTCTGAAACTATTTTTCTTTATGGCTGATGTCAAGAATGACTTTTTTTTAACCCCTCCCCTCCAACCACATGTAACGGCAATTTTTAAACATGCAATAAAATGTCTGTTTAATTAAAATCAAGCCCCACTCTTCATTTTTCTCGTTGAATATTCTGGATTCTAGACACTAGACTTGGTCAATCTGGATCACCGCTTGGCGATATATTGAATAGTCACAGTTTATTCACAATGATTTTGATGGCGATATATAATCAAGCAACACCATGAATACTGCAATGATTTAAATGCGTATTTGTCTTTTAAGTTAATTAAGACTGGTTTAAATTACACTTACAGTTGAGTTGGTAAGTTCAATTAGTTTCTTTGAATGAGTTCAAACTGT